>NC_052325.1:1380359-1382859 GCF_016432855.1 Salvelinus namaycush | reverse complement strand
ACTCCTCATCCTAATCCTCATCTTAATCCTCATCCCACTCCTCATCCCCTTCCTCATCCCATTCCTGATACTACTCCTCATCCCATTCATCATCCCACTCCTCATCCTAATCCTCATCCCATTCGTCATCCCATTCCTCATCCTAATCCTCATCCCACTCCTCATCCTACTCCTCATCCCACTCCTCATCCCACTCCTCATCCCTCTCCTCATCCTACTCCTCATCCTACTCCTCATCCCATTCCTCATCCCATTCCTCATCCCACTCCTCATCCCACTCCTCATCCTAATCCTCATCACACTCCTCATCCCACTCCTCATCCTAATCCTCATCTTAATCCTCATCCCACTCCTCATCCCCTTCCTCATCCCATTCCTCATCCCATTCCTCATCCCACTCCTCATCCTAATCCTCATCCCACTCCTCATCCTACTCCTCATCCTACTCCTCATTCCATTCCTCATCCCATTCCTCATCCCACTCCTCATCCTACTCCTCATCCCATTCCTCATCCTAAACCTCATCCCATTCCTCATCCTAATCCTCATCCCACTCCTCATCCTACTCCTCATCCCACTCCTCATCCCACTCCTCATCCTAATCCTCATCCTACTCCTCATCCCGATCCTCATCCTGCTCCTCATCCCATTCTTCATCCCACACCTCATCCCATTCCTCATCCCATTCCTCATCCCACTCCTCATCCCGCTCCTCATCCTGCTCCTCATCCCATTCCTCATCCCATTCCTCATCCCACTCCTCATCCTAATCCTCATCCCACTCCTCATCCTACTCCTCATCCTATTCCTCATCCCATTCCTCATCCCATTCCTCATCCCATTCCTCATCCCACTCCTCATCCCACTCCTCATCCTACTCCTCATCCCATTCCTCATCCTAAACCTCATCCCATTCCTCATCCTAATCCTCATTCCACTCCTCATCCTACTCCTCATCCCACTCCTCATCCTAATCCTCATCCTACTCCTCATCCCGCTCCTCATCCTGCTCCTCATCCCATTCCTCATCCCACACCTCATCCCATTCCTCATCCCATTCCTCATCCCACTCCTCATCCCGCTCCTCATCCCATTCCTTATCCCACTCCTCATCCTGCTCCTCATCCTGCTCCCTGTCCCATTCCTCATCCCACGCCTCATCCCATTCCTCATCCTATTCCTCATCCCACTCCTCATCCCAGGAATCACCTTCCTTTGTTCTCCTAATCCCTGGGAGGAATTCTATTAATCTGGAAGTTTAGGAAGTGAAGGTTCATTTTATCTGGGTGATGCTGTCTTGGAAAAATGATCTACCCCCTCTATCCGTCTACTCCTCTACCCCCTCCGCTCTACTCCTCTACCCTCTCCCCTCTACTCCTCTACCCCCCTCCCCTCTGCTCCTCTACCCCTCTCCCCTCTACTCCTCTACCCCCTCCCCTCTACTCCACTACCCTCTCCCCTCTACCCCTCTACCCCCTCCCCTCTGCTCCTCTACCCCTCTCCCCTCTGCTCCTCTACCCCCCCCCTGCTCCTCTGCCCCTCTCCCCTCTACTCCTCTACCCCCTCCCCTCTACTCCTCTACCCCCTCCCCTCTACTCCTCTACCCCCCTCCCCTCTACTCCTCTACCCCCCTCCCCTCTGCTCCTCTACCCCCCCCCTGCTCCTCTGCCCCTCTCCCCTCTACTCCTCTACCCCCCTCCCCTCTACTCCTCTACCCCCCCTCCCCTCTACTCCTCTACCCCCCCTCCCCTCTACTCCTCTACCCCCCCTCCCCTCTACTCCTCTACCCCCCCTCCCCTCTACTCCTCTACCCTCTCCCCTCTGCTCCTCTACCCATGGCCTCCCATGGCCTCCCGGGTGGCGCAGTGGTCTAGGGCACTGCATCGCAGTGCTAGCTGCGCCACCAGAGTCTCTGGGTTCGCGCCCAGGCTGGGCTGGGTTCGCGCCCAGGCTCTGTCGCAGCCGGCCGCAACCGGGAGGTCCGTGGGGCGACGCACAATTGGCATAGCGTCGTCCGGGTTAGGGAGGGTTTGGCCGGTAGGGATATCCTTGTCTCAGTATGTAAAAATGTAATAAAAATGTATGCACTCTACTGTAAGTCGCTCTGGATAAGAGCGTCTGCTAAATGACTAAAATGTAATGTAAAATGTACCTCTCTCCCCTCTGCTCCTCTACCCCCCCCCCCCCCTCTGCTCCTCTGCCCCTCTGCCCCTCTGCTCCTCTGCCCCTCTGCTCCTCTGCCCCTCTGCCCCTCTGCTCCTCTGCCCCTCTGCTCCTCTACCCCCTCCCCAGGCTCTCTCCTCTTCTCTTCTCTCCTCTTATCACACATCCACCTTGAGTTCTTTCAAGGACAAGCCTGAACATCTGAGAGTGTATTTATAAAGCACTGATACTTTAAAGAAATGGATCTCATGTCTTCCTGACCTCTTCTTTTCTGAATCATGTATTTTTTTGCTCCACACTGTTTTTGCCTAAAAAACAGCTGCACGTGATTTCTCAC
>NC_052325.1:1347859-1377859 GCF_016432855.1 Salvelinus namaycush | reverse complement strand
TATTCACTATATAGTACACTAAATGGCCCCCTATTCCCTATATAGTGCACTACATGGCCCCCTATTCCCTATGTAGTACACTAAATGGCCCCCTATTCCCTATGTAGTACACTAAATGGCCCCCTATTCCCTATGTAGTACACTAAATGGCCCCTTATTCCCCATATAGTGCACTACATGGCCCCCTATTCCCTATGTAGTACACTAAATGGCCCCCTATTCCCTATATAGTGCACTACTTTAGACCAGGGAATAGGGTGTAATATGGGATGCACTCTCAGTCTATTCTTTATGTATTCCCCCATCTGACTGACTGACAGTATTCCCCCATCTGACTGACTGACAGTATTCCCCCATCTGACTGACTGACAGTATTCCCCCATCTGACTGACTGACAGTATTCCCCCATCTGACTGACTGACAGTATTCCCCCATCTGACTGACTGACAGTATTCCCCCATCTGACTGACTGACAGTATTCCCCCATCTGACTGACAGTATTCCCCCATCTGACTGACTGACAGTATTCCCCCATCTGACTGACTGACAGTATTCCCCCATCTGACTGACTGACAGTATTCCCCCATCTGACTGACTGACAGTATTCCCCCATCTGACTGACTGACAGTATTCCCCCATCTGACTGACTGACTGGCTGACTGACTGGCTGACTGTATTCCCCCATCTGACTGACTGACTGACTGACTGGCTGACTGACTGACTGGCTGACTGACTGACTGGCTGACTGACTGACTGTATTCCCCATCTGACTGACTGACTGACTGACTGACTGCATTCCCCCATCTGACTGACTGACTGTATTCCCCCATCTGACTGACTGGCTGTATTCCCCCATCTGACTGACTGACTGACTGGCTGACTGTATTCCCCCATCTGACTGACTGACTGGCTGACTGGCTGATTGACTGACTGTATTCCCCCATCTGACTGACTGACTGACTGGCTGACTGTATTCCCCCATCAGACTGACTGACTGACTGGCTGACTGTATTCCCCCATCTGACTGGCTGACTGACTGACTGTATTCCTCCATCTGACTGGCTGACTGACTGACTGTATCGCTCCATCTGACTGACTGACTGACTGACTGTATTCCCCCATCTGACTGACTGTCTGACTGACTGGCTGACTGTATTCCCCCATCTGACTGGCTGACTGACTGACTGACTGTATTCCTCCATCTGACTGGCTGACTAACTGAATGACTGACTGAATGACTGTGTTTCTCCATCATGCTAGCTAACTGACTGACTGACTGTATTCCTCCATCTGACTGATTGGCTGTATTCCCCAATCTGACTGACTGACTGACTAAATGACTGACTGAATGACTGTGTTTCTCCATCAGGCTAGCTGACTGACTGACTGACTGACTGGCTGACTGACTGACTGACTGTGTTTCTCCATCAGGCTAGCTGACTGACTGGCTGACCGACTGACTGACTGACTGGCTGACTGACTGACTGTGTTTCTCCATCAGGCTAGCTGACTGACTGACTGGCTGACTGACTAACTGTATTCCCCGTTCAGGCTAGCTGACTGACTGACTGGCTGACTGACTGACTGTATTCCCCGTTCAGGCTAGCTGACTGACTGACTGGCTGACTGACTGACTGACTGTATTCCCCGTTCAGGCTAGCTGACTGACTGACTGACTGACTGTATTCCCCCATCAGGCTAGCTGACTGACTGGCCGACTGACTGACTGTTTTCCCCCATCAGGCTAGCTGACTGACTGACTGACTGACTGTATTCCCCCATCAGGCTAGCTGACTGACTGGCTGACTGACTGACTGTTTTCCCCCATCTGGCTGACTAACTGACTGACTGTATTCCCCCATCCTGCTGGTTGACTGACTGTATCCTCCATCTGGCTGACTGACTCTCCCATCAGGCTAGTATTCTCCCATCAGGCTAGCTGACTGACTGTATCCTCCATCTGGCTGACTGACGGACTGACTGTTTTCCCCCATCAGGCTAGCTGACTGACTGACTGACTGTATTCCCCCATCCCGCTGGTTGACTGACTGACTGTATCCTCCATCTGGCTGACTGACTGACAGCCTGTATTCCCCCATCAGGCTAGCTGACTGACTGACAGCCTGTATTCCCACATCAGGCTAGCTGACTGACTGGCTGACTGTTTTCCCCCATCAGGCTAGCTGACTGACTGGCTGACTGTTTTCCCCCATCAGGCTAGCTGACTGACTGGCTGACTGTTTTCCCCCATCAGGCTAGCTGACTGACTGGCTGACTGTTTTCCCCCATCAGGCTAGCTGACTGACTGACTGTATTCCCCCATCCTGCTGGTTGACTGACTGTATCCTCCATCTGGCTGACTGACTGACTGACACTATTCCCCCATCAGGCTGACTGACTGACTGACACTATTCCCCCATCTGGCTGACTGACTGACTGACACTATTCCCCCATCTGGCTGACTGACTGACTGACACTATTCCCCCATCAGGCTGACTGACTGAATGACTGACTGACTGTTTTACGACCAGGCCTCTCCACTCTGCTCTGAGAGACGGATTAATGGAGTTCATCACAACTGACCTGTGTGTGTGTGTGTGTGTGTGTGTGTGTGTGTGTGTGTGTGTGTGTGTGTGTGCGTGTGTGTGTGTGTGTGTGTGTGTCCCCTCTCAGGAAAAGCATAGTCCTACATGAGGACCTTGTTTTTCCACCAGCACCAGTCAGGAGGCCCTGCCTGTCTTCTAATGGGAGCTGCACCAGGCCCTGCCTGTCTTCTAATGGGAGCTGCACCAGGCCCTGCCTGTCTTCTAATGGGAGCTGCACCAGGCCCTGCCTGTCTTCTGATGGACCTGCACCAGGCCCTGCCTGTCTTCTGATGGGAGCTGCACCAGGCCCTGTCTGTCTTCTGATGGGACCTGCACCAGGCCCTGCCTGTCTTCTGATGGGACCTGCACCAGGCCCTGCCTGTCTTCTGATGGGAGCTGCACCAGGCCCTGTCTGTCATCTGATGGAGCTGCACCAGGCCCTGTCTGTCTTCTGATGGAGCTGCACCAGGCCCTGCCTGTCTTCTGATGGGACCTGCACCAGGCCCTGCCTGTCTTCTAATGGGAGCTGCACCAGGCCCTGCCTGTCTTCTAATGGGAGCTGCACCAGGCCCTGTCTGTCTTCTGATGGGAGCTGCACCAGGCCCTGCCAGTCTTCTGATGGGAGCTGCACCAGGCCCTGCCTGTCTTCTGATGGGAGCTGCACCAGGCCCTGTCTGTCTTCTAATGGGACCTGCACCAGGCCCTGCCTGTCTTCTAATGGGAGCTGCACCAGGCCCTGCCTGTCTTCTAATGGGAGCTGCACCAGGCCCTGTCTGTCTTCTGATGGGAGCTGCACCAGGCCCTGCCAGTCTTCTGATGGGAGCTGCACCAGGCCCTGTCTGTCTTCTGATGGACCTGCACCAGGCCCTGTCTGTCTTCTAATGGGAGCTGCACCAGGCCCTGCCTGTCTTCTAATGGGAGCTGCACCAGGCCATGCCTGTCTTCTAATGGGAGCTGCACCAGGCCCTGCCAGTCTTCTGATGGGAGCTGCACCAGGCCCCGCCTGTCTTCTAATGGGAGCTGCACCAGGCCCTGTCTGTCTTCTAATGGGAGCTGCACCAGGCCCTGCCTGTCTTCTAATGGGAGCTGCACCAGGCCCTGCCAGTCTTCTGATGGGAGCTGCACCAGGCCATGCCTGTCTTCTAATGGGAGCTGCACCAGGCCCTGTCTGTCTTCTAATGGGAGCTGCACCAGGCCCTGCCTGTCTTCTAATGGGAGCTGCACCAGGCCATGCCTGTCTTCTAATGGGAGCTGCACCAGGCCCTGCCAGTCTTCTAATGGGAGCTGCACCAGGCCATGCCTGTCTTCTAATGGGAGCTGCACCAGGCCATGCCTGTCTTCTAATGGGAGCTGCACCAGGCCCTGCCAGTCTTCTAATGGGAGCTGCACCAGGCCATGCCTGTCTTCTAATGGGAGCTGCACCAGAACCTGAAAGTCTTCTGATGGAGCTGCACCAGGCCCTGCCTGTCTTCTAATGGGAGCTGCACCAGGCCCTGCCTGTCTTCTAATGGGAGCTGCACCAGGCCCTGCCTGTCTTCTAATGGGAGCTGCACCAGAACCTGAAAGTCTTCTGATGGAGCTGCACCAGGCCCTGACTGTCTTCTGATGGGAGCTGCACCAGGCCATGTCTGTCTTCTGATGGGAGCTGCACCAGGCCCTGCCAGTCTTCTAATGGGAGCTGCACCAGAACCTGAAAGTCTTCTGATGGAGCTGCACCAGGCCCTGCATGTCTTCTGATGGGACCTGCACCAGTCAGGAGGCCCTGCCAGTCTTCTAATGGGAGCTGCACCAGGCCATGCCTGTCTTCTGATGGGAGCTGCACCAGAACCTGAAAGTCTTCTGATGGAGCTGCACCAGGCCCTGCCTGTCTTCTAATGGGAGCTGCACCAGAACCTGAAAGTCTTCTGATGGAGCTGCACCAGGCCCTGACTGTCTTCTGATGGGAGCTGCACCAGGCCATGTCTGTCTTCTGATGGGAGCTGCACCAGGCCCTGCCAGTCTTCTAATGGGAGCTGCACCAGAACCTGAAAGTCTTCTGATGGAGCTGCACCAGGCCCTGCATGTCTTCTGATGGGACCTGCACCAGTCAGGAGGCCCTGCCAGTCTTCTAATGGGAGCTGCACCAGAACCTGAAAGTCTTCTGATGGGACCTGCACCAGGCCCTGCCAGTCTTCTGATGGGAGCTGCACCAGGCCCTGCCTGTCTTCTGATGGGACCTGCACCAGGCCCTGCCAGTCTTCTGATGGGAGCTGCACCAGGCCCTGCCTGTCTTCTAATGGGAGCTGCACCAGGCCCTGCCTGTCTTCTAATGGGAGCTGCACCAGGCCCTGCCTGTCTTCTAATGGGAGCTGCACCAGGCCCTGTCTGTCTTCTGATGGGAGCTGCACCAGGCCCTGCCAGTCTTCTGATGGGAGCTGCACCAGGCCCTGCCTGTCTTCTAATGGGAGCTGCACCAGGCCCTGTCTGTCTTCTGATGGGAGCTGCACCAGGCCCTGCCAGTCTTCTAATGGGAGCTGCACCAGGCCCTGCCCGTCTTCTAATGGGAGCTGCACCAGGCCCTGTCTGTCTTCTGATGGGAGCTGCACCAGGCCCTGCCAGTCTTCTGATGGGAGCTGCACCAGGCCCTGCCTGTCTTCTAATGGGAGCTGCACCAGGCCCTGTCTGTCTTCTGATGGGAGCTGCACCAGGCCCTGCCAGTCTTCGAATGGGAGCTGCACCAGGCCCTGCCTGTCTTCTAATGGGAGCTGGGAGCTAGATTGCGAAGAAGAAGAAGAAGGGTTGCATCACCCTTTTCCCTGTGTAGGCGTAGTGCACTACTTTCTTTGGCCCATAGGGCTCTGGTCTAAAGTAGTGCACTATATAGGGAATAGGGCTCTGGTCTAAATTAATGCACTATATAGGGAATAGGGTTCTGCTCTAAAGTAGTGCTCTATATAGGGAATAGGGCTCTGGTCTAAAGTAGCGCACTATAATAGAGAATAGGGCTCTGGTTTAAAGTAGTGCACTTTGTAGGGAATAGGGTATCATATGGGATACAGCCAAGGTAAACGGAGGAGTCAGAGACAACCAGTGGAGCCGATGTGTGTGGCTCTTCCCTCCTGGTTGACGTATTTCTCATTCCCTCCTCTCCTTTGCTCGGTATGCCGTGAAATGGTTTTTCTGTAGGCCATTACCCGGAGAGGAGGCTGGGCAGCAAGCTGGGTTTGAGGCCCTAGCTGTCGTGTCCCTGTCCTCTCTCTCTCTAGTCTACTATCAGTGAGTGGGTTAATACAGGCAGTGGCAGGAGACCAACGTGTAACGCTCCACATCCCACCGTGGCAGAGAGGGGATAGAGAGAGATAGAGAGAGAGGGAGAGAGGGAGAGAGAGAGAGAGAGAGAGAGAGAGAGGGAGAGAGAGGGAGGGAGAGAGAGAGAGAGAGAGAGAGAGAGAGAGAGAGAGAGAGAGAGAGAGAGAGAGAGAGAGAGAGAGAGAGAGAGAGAGTGGGGGGAGATGAGAGAGCAGAAGAGAGGGGGTGGAGAGAGAGAAGGAGAGATGGAGAGAGAGGAAGAGGGGATGGAGAGATAGAGAGAGAGGGGAAGAGAGGGGAGATGAGAGAGAGGAAGAGAGGGGATGGAGAGAGAGAGGAAGAGGGGATGGAGAGAGAGGAAGTAAGGGGAGAGAGAGAGAGTGGGAATTGAAGGAGAGAGAAAGAGAGAGGGGATGGAAGGAGAGAGAGAGAGAGAGAGAGAGAGCAAAGAAGCGACAGACAACACAAAGATAGATAGGCTTGAGAGTAGCATCACCCTGAGTAACATGCTGAGTGAAGGGAGAAGGCTCTGGTGTTGACCTTGGCCGTCCTCAGGCTGTTGGTAAATAACTTATGCTTATTATTATTTATTTGTTTATGTATTTGTTATTTTTATTATTATATATTTTTTAATCCGACAGTAGAGGTGGTTCCTCTTTATTCTAGAACAAACACAGACATAAATATTAGGAACAAGCAACCAGAACATCACTGCACCCGCTGGGATGATACCTTCCATACTGATATCACAACAGCTGGGGGACCTTCCATACTGATATCACAACAGCTGGGGGACCTTCCATACTGATATCACAACAGCTGGGGGACCTTCCATACTGATATCACAACAGCTGGGGACCTTCCATACTGATATCACAACAGCTGGAGGACCTTCCATACTGATATCACAACAGCTGGGGGACCTTCCATACTGATATCACAACAGCTGTGGACCTTCCATACTGATATCACAACAGCTGTGGACCTTCCATACTGATATCACAACAGCTGGGGGACCTTCCATACTGATATCACAACAGCTGGGGGACCTTCCATACTGATATCACAACAGCTGGGGGACCTTCCATACTGATATCACAACAGCTGGGGACCTTCCATACTGATATCACAACAGCTGGGGGACCTTCCATACTGATATCACAACAGCTGGGGGACCTTCCATACTGATATCACAACAGCTGTGGACCTTCCATACTGATATCACAACAGCTGTGGACCTTCCATACTGATATCACAACAGCTGGGGGACCTTCCATACTGATATCACAACAGCTGTGGACCTTCCATACTGATATCACAACAGCTGTGGACCTTCCATACTGATATCACAACAGCTGGGGACCTTCCATACTGATATCACAACAGCTGTGGACCTTCCATACTGATATCACAACAGCTGTGGACCTTCCATACTGATATCACAACAGCTGGGGGACCTTCCATACTGATATCACAACAGCTGTGGACCTTCCATACTGATATCACAACAGCTGTGGACCTTCCATACTGATATCACAACAGCTGGGGACCTTCCATACTGATATCACAACAGCTGGGGGACTTTCCATACTGATATCACAACAGCTGGGGGACCTTCCATACTGATATCACAACAGCTGGGGACCTTCCATACTGATATCACAACAGCTGTGGACCTTCCATACTGATATCACAACAGCTGGGGACCTTCCATACTGATATCACAACAGCTGGGATGATACCTTCCATACTGATATCACAACAGCTGTGGACCTTCCATACTGATATCACAACAGCTGGGGACCTTCCATACTGATATCACAACAGCTGGGGACCTTCCATACTGATATCACAACAGCTGTGGACCTTCCATACTGATATCACAACAGCTGGGGGACCTTCCATACTTATATCACAACAGCTGGGGGACCTTCCATACTGATATCACAACAGCTGGGGGACCTTCCATACTGATATCACAACAGCTGGGGACCTTCCATACTGATATCACAACAGCTGGGGACCTTCCATACTGATATCACAACAGCTGGGGACCTTCCATACTGATATCACAACAGCTGGGGGACCTTCCATACTGATATCACAACAGCTGGGGGACCTTCCATACTGATATCACAACAGCTGGGGACCTTCCATACTGATATCACAACAGCTGGGGGACCTTCCATACTGATATCACAACAGCTGGGGGACCTTCCATACTGATATCATAACAGCTGTGGACCTTCCATACTGATATCACAACAGCTGGGGACCTTCCATACTGATATCACAACAGCTGGGGACCTTCCATACTGATATCACAACAGCTGGGGGACCTTCCATACTGATATCACAACAGCTGGGGGACCTTCCATACTGATATCATAACAGCTGGGGACCTTCCATACTGATATCACAACAGCTGGGGGACCTTCCATACTGATATCACAACAGCTGGGGACCTTCCATACTGATATCACAACAGCTGGGGACCTTCCATACTGATATCACAACAGCTGGGGACCTTCCATACTGATATCACAACAGCTGGGGGACCTTCCATACTGATATCACAACAGCTGGGGGACCTTCCATACTGATATCACAACAGCTGGGGGACCTTCCATACTGATATCACAACAGCTGGGGGACCTTCCATACTGATATCACAACAGCTGTGGACCTTCCATACTGATATCACAACAGCTGTGGACCTTCCATACTGATATCTATTTGTCTTAAGGTTATTGGTTCAAAGTTTTTAGACTTCTTAATAGCTTCACAGTTTTAAGGCTTGAATGACTCACTACTGTAATATCTAATGTAAAGTAAACACATAAACGCATAACTGTGTGAACTGAACAGTAAGTCATTTGTATTGGTGGTGAATAACTGTTCAGGTTTCACATTACACTTGCCCAATACACACACCACAGGTCCCTTACCCCCCCCCCCCCCCCCCCCGTGCTGGGAAGACATGGCTGTGTTGTGTTGAGGCATCTGCAGCCAACGCTTCTCCCATGAATAATGTAATTTATACCTTATTAACATTTAACGCGTAGCATTTCAACCTCGCACGGCTACCGCAAACACTCCATAATTCCCAGACCGTTTGCTGCGCGCACACACACACACGCACGCAGGCACGCACACACACACACACACACACACACATACACACACACACACACACACACACACACACACACACACACACACACACACACACACACACACACACACACACACACACACACACACACACACTGTCGGGGTCAACGGTCAGATCGTGTTTTAAATGTGTTTTCTTCATGCTCTAATGAACACGGGGCTCATTTCAGCATTGAGGAAACTTGTGTGTAGGAACTGAAATGCCCCGCCCACCTAAGAATCAGTCTTTTCCAGTCATCTATTTCCTGTCTTTAAAAGGGGGGAAAAATACACTTGTCATTGAAACTTCGCTGGATTGGTTTGCTTTCATTTTACTCCTGTCACTCTTTCATACTTTCACACTCTTCACACTCTTCACACTCGTCATACTCGTCATACTCTTCATACTCTTCACACTCATCATACTCTTCATACACTTCACACTCGTCATACTCTTCATACTCTTCACACTCGTCATACTCTTCATACTCGTCATACTCGTCATACTCTTCATACTCTTCATACTCTTCATACTCTTCACACTCTTCATACTATTCACACTCGTCATACCCTTCATACTCGTCATACTCGTCATACTCTTCATACTCTTCATACTCTTCACACTCGTCATACTCTTCATACTCTTCATACTCTTCATACTCTTCACACTCGTCATACTCTTCATACTCTTCATACTCGTCATACTCGTCATACTCTTCATACTCTTCATACTCTTCATACTCTTTACACTCTTCACACTCTTCACACTCTTCATACTCTTCATACTCTTCACACTCGTCATACTCGTCATACTCTTCATACTCTTCATACTCTTCACACTCTTCACACTCTTCATACTCGTCATACTCGTCATACTCTTCATACTCTTCATACTCTTCATACTCTTCATACTCTTCACACTCTTCACACTCGTCATACTCTTCATACTCTTCATACTCTTCATACTCGTCACACTCTTCACACTCTTCATACCCTTCATACTCTTCATACTCTTCATACCCTTCATACTCTTGCTTGTGCCTGTCGTTTTTTCCTCGTTAATGTTACGACTGCAGAAATGTGTGTAAAGACCTGTCAATCACACCAAGGGTAATGGCTGAACTGGGCTCAATGGAACACATTGTCTTTCCGTTGCACCTATTAGAACTATATGCACATAGGTAGTGGAGAGCATTTGACCAGGAACCGAAAAGGTTGCTGGATCGAATCCCCCGAGCTGACAAGGTACAAATATGTCGTTCTGCCCCTGAACAAGGCAGTTAACCCACTGTTCCCCGGTAGGCCGTCATTGTAAATAAGAATTTGTTCTCAACTGACTTGCCTAGTTAAATAAACATTAAATTAACAAAATAAAACATTTGAATAAAGCTTCTTCAGAGATGTAACACATCATCGCAACCTTTACATCACAAGAAAGAGAAGAAAGATAACTTTATTTTGAAGGGTGTTACTTTATTTTTGTGGAAATTAAAAAAGTTATAATTTAATACAGTTTTAAATATTTACATATTAGATGCCCTGAACTGAAAGCAACTTCTGAAAATGAACACTTATAGGATTATAGTGATATTATGTTGATTTGTTAATCTGCTATTGACACACTCGAATAATGCAACAGAACATAACAACAGTAATTAATGAGGCAGTCTAGACAGCGCAGGTGAGTACAGGTAGAGTAGACAGAGGAAGTGTCTGGTGTTTGCAGCTTTGTTCCCGCCCCGTTATGTTAATTAATTAATATATGCGAATACACCAAGTGTATTTATGCAAATGAGGCACATATTAACACAAAAATATATTTTTTAAATACCTTATACCTTTAGAAAATGTACAGTGCATTAGGAAAGTATTCAGACCTCTTTACCTTTTCCACATTTTGTTACGGTACAGCCTTATTCTAAAATGGATAGTTCTTTTTTTATCCCTCATCAAGCTACACACAATACCCTATAATGACATCACAATACCCCATAATGACATCGCAATACCCCATAATGACATCACAATACCCTATAATGACATCACAATACCCCATAATGACATCACAATACCCCATAATGACATCGCAATACCCCATAATGACATCACAATACCCCATAATGACATCGCAATACCCCATAATGACATCACAATACCCCATAATGACATCACAATACCCCATAATGTTCCAAATGTTCGATCGGGTTCAAGTCCGGGCTCTGACTGGGCCACTCAAGGACATTCAGAGACTTGTCCTGAAGCCACTCCTGCGTTGTCTTGGTTGTGTGCTTAGGGTCGTTGTCCTGTTGGAATGTGAACCTTCGCCCCAGTCTGAGGTCCTGAGAGCTCTGGAGCAGGTTTTCATCAAGGATCTCTCTGTACTTTGCTCCATTCATCTTTCCCTCGATCCTGACTAGTCTCCCAGTCCCTGTCGCTTTAATTAAACATCCCTACAGCATGATGCTGCCACCACCATGCTTCACAGTAGGGATGGTGACAGGTTTCCTCCAGACATGATGCTTGGCATTCAGGCCAAAGAGTTCAATCTTGGTTTCATCGGACAAGAAATTCTTGTTTCTCATGGTCAGCGAGTCTTTAGGGGACTTTTGGCAAACTCCAAGCAGGCTGTCATTTGCCTTTTACTGAGGGGCTTCCGTCTGGCCACTCTACCATAAAGGCCTGATTGGTAGAGTGCTGCAGAGATGGTTGTCCTTCTGGAAGGTTCTCCCATCTCCACAGAGGAACTCTGGAGCTCTGTCAGAGTGACCATCGGGTTCTCGGTCACCTCCCTGACCAAGGCCCTTCTCCCCAGATTGCTCAGTTTGGCTGAGCGGCCAGCTCTAGGAAGAGCCTTGGTGGTTACACACTTCTTCCATTTAAGAATGATGGAGGCCATTGTGTTCTTGGGGACCTTCAATGCTGCAGAAGTGTTTTGGTACCCTTCCCCAGATCTCTGCCTCGACACAATCCTGTCTCTGAGCTCTACGGACAATTCCCTCAACCTCATGGGTTGGTTTTTGCTCTGACATGCACTGTCAACTGTGGGGCCTTATATAGACAGGTGTATGCCTTTCCAAATCATGTCCAATCAATTGAATTTACAACAGGTGAACTCCAATCAAGTTGTAGAAACATCTCAATGATGATCAATGGAAACAGGATGCACCTGAGCTCAATTTCGAGTCTCATAGCAAAGGGTCTGAAAACTTATGTAAATACGTTTTATACCTGAATTCTCACCAAAATCCCTGAACCCCATTCATTATTTTTCCGTACCAGTAAAATGTTTTACGTGCTATAATTCACCCAACACCTGATAGATTTGAAAATGTAAAAACGTTTGGAGGATCTTCATCTATTGTCCAACTGTTTGTTTGTTCGTCTGAATTGTTTTAAAACCTTTTAACAGTTTTGATGACTGTTTGTCTGTGTGAGCTCTGACCTATCTTCAAACATTCATTTCTTTGTGTTAACTCAACTTCTAGTCTGCAGCGCACAGTAAACCTCCTAATCTAATCTGATCCACAGTAAACTTCCTAATCTAATCTGATCCACAGTAAACTTCCTAATCTAATCTGATCCACAGTAAACTTCCTAATCTAATCTGATCCACAGTAAACATCCTAATCTAATCCACAGTAAACCTCCTAATCTAATCTAATCCACAGTAAACCCCCTAATCTAATCTGATCCACAGTAAACCCCCTAATCTAATCTAATCCACAGTAAACCTCCTAATCTAATCTAATCCACAGTAAACCTCCTAATCTAATCTAGTTTGCTTTAATCTAGTCTGGTCCACAGTAAACCTCCTAATCTGATCCACAGTAAACCTCCTGATCTAATCTAGTCTGCTCTAATCTAGTCTGGTCCACAGTAAACCTCCTGATCTAATCTGATCCACAGTAAACCTCCTGAGCTAATATGATCCACAGTAAACCTCCTGATCTAATTTGATCCACAGTATACCGCCTAGTCTAGTCTGCTCTAATCTAATCTGGTCCACAGTAAACCTCCTAATCTAATCTAGTCTGCTCTAATCTAATCTGGTCCACAGTAAACCTCCTAATCTAGTCTGTTCTAATCTGGTTTGGTCCACAGTAAACCTCCTTATCTAATCTGATCCACAGTAAACCTCCTGATCTAATCTAGTCTGCTCTAATCTAATCTGGTCCACAGTAAACCTCCTAATCTAATCTAGTCTGCTCTAATCTAATCTGGTCCACAGTAAACCTCCTAATCTAGTCTGTTCTAATCTGGTTTGGTCCACAGTAAACCTCCTTATCTAATCTGATCCACAGTAAACCTCCTGATCTAATCTAGTCTGCTCTAATCTAATCTGGTCCACAGTAAACCTCCTAATCTAATCTAGTCTGCTTTAATATAGTCTGGTCCACAGTAAACCTCCTGATCTAATCTGATCCACAATAAACCTCATCTAATCTAGTCTGATCCACAGTAAACCTCATAATCTAATATTTTCTGATCCACAGTAAACCTCCTAATCTAATCTGATCTACAGTAAACCTCATAATCTAATCTAGTCTGATCTAATCTAGACTGGTCCACAGTAAACCTCCCAGTCTAATATGATCCACAGTAAACTTCATAATCGAATATAATCTGATCTAATCTAAGCTGATCCAGAGTAAACCTCATAATCTAATATCGTCTGATCTAATCTAATTTGATCCAGAGTGAACCTCATAATCTAATCTAGTCTGATTGAATATAGTCTGACCCACAATAAACCTCCTGATCTAATCTAATCTGATCCACATATATTATGCCACAGCACACACACACACACACACACACACACACACACACACACACACACACAGAGAGAGAGGGAACACACAAACACAGACAGACAGACACACACACACACAGACAGACACGCACACACACACACACACACAAAGAGATAACACACACACACACATTGAACACACACATACCGTCTCTTGTGCTTGTACAACATACCATAGAAATACACAATTCTATTTCTGTGGTGTTATCTTCAACAGAGCTTCCACACTGAGGATATCTTCATTTTGCTCTTTGAAAATCCAACTCTCTTTCAGATAACCTTTAACCTTAGAAATCCCTGACTGATCATTTGGCACCTCTTTGTATCTAGGAGTACTATGCTGCTACTATGCTACAGAGGACACTGATATACATGTGATGTGTTGATCTCTTCTCCTGTCCTCTCGAGTCCCCCGAGGCTATGTCCCCATAGTGAACAGGCCGGGATAATTCCCATAGGTCTGATTACTACTGTATGAGGGGAGGGGGGGGGGGGGGGGGGGGGGGGGGAGAGAGAGGGGAGAGAGGGGAGAGAGGGGAGAGAGGGGAGAGAGGGGTGAGGGGAGAGAGGGATGAGAGCAGAGAGGGGTGAGGGGAGAGAGGGATGAGGAGAGAGAGGGATGAGGAGAGAGAGGGATGAGGGGAGAGGGATGAGGGGAGAGAGGGATGAGGGGAGAGAGGGATGAGGAGAGAGAGGGATGAGGGGAGAGAGGGATGAGGGGAGAGAGGGATGAGGGGAGAGAGGGATGAGGAGAGAGGGATGAGGGGAGAGGGGGATGGAGAGGAGAAAGGGATGAGGTGAGAGGGATGCAGAGGAGAGAGGGATGGAGAGGAGAGAGGGATGAGGGGAGAGAGGGATGAGGAGAGAGGGATGAGGGGAGAGAGGGATGAGGGGAGAGAGGGATGAGGGGAGAGAGGGATGAGGAGAGAGAGGGATGAGGAGAGAGAGGGATGAGGGGAGAGAGGGATGAGAGAGAGGGATGAGGAGAGAGGGATGAGAGGAGAGAGGGGTGAGGAGAGAGGGATGAGGGGAGAGAGGGATGAGGGGAGAGAGGGATGAGGGGAGAGGGATGAGGGGAGAGAGGGGTGAGGGGAGAGAGGGATGAGGGGAGAGAGGGATGGGGAGAGAGGGATGAGGAGAGAGGGATGAGGGGAGAGAGGGATGAGGAGAGAGGGATGAGGAGAGAGAGGGATGAGGGGAGAGGGATGAGGGGAGAGGGATGAGGGGAGAGGGATGAGGGGAGAGAGGGATGAGGGGAGAGAGGGATGAGGGGAGAGGGATGAGGAGAGAGGGATGAGGGGAGAGGGATGAGGGGAGAGAGGGGGGAGGGGAGAGAGGGATGAGGGGAGAGGGATGAGGGGAGAGGGATGAGGAGAGAGGGATGAGGGGAGAGAGGGATGAGGGGAGAGAGGGATGAGGAGAGAGAGGAATGAGGGGAGAGAGGGATGAGGAGAGAGGGATGAGGGGAGAGTGGGATGAGGGGAGAGAGGGATGAGGGGAGAGTGGGATGAGGGGAGAGAGGGATGAGGGGAGAGAGGGATGAGGAGAGAGAGGGATGAGGGGAGAGAGGGATGAGGAGAGGGAGGGATGAGGGGAGAGGGATGAGGGGAGAGAGGGTTGAGGGGAGAGAGGGATGAGGAGAGAGGGATGAGGAGAGAGGGTTGAGGGGAGAGGGATGAGGAGAGAGGGATGAGGGGAGAGGGATGATGGGAGAGAGGGATGAGGGGAGAGAGGGATGAGGAGAGAGAGGGATGAGGAGAGAGAGTGATGAGGATAGAGGGATGAGGGGAGAGGGGGAGAAGGATGAGGGGAGAGAGGGATGAGGAGAGAGGGATGAGGAGAGAGAGGGATGAGGAGAGAGATGGATGAGTGATGAGGATAGAGGGATGAGGGGAGAGGGGGAGAAGGATGAGGGGAGAGAGGGATGAGGAGAGAGAGGGATGAGGGGAGAGGGATGAGGGGGAGAGGGATGAGGAGAGAGAGGGATGAGGAGAGAGAGGGATGAGGAGAGAGGGATGAGGAGAGAGGGATGAAGAGAGAGAGGGATGAGGAGAGAGAGGGATGAGGAGAGAGAGGGATGAGGGGAAGAGGGATGAGGGGAGAGGGATGAGGGGGAGAGGGATGAGGAGGGAGAGGGATGAGGAGGGAGAGGGATGAGGAGAGAGGGGTGAGGAGAGAGAGGGGTGAGGAGAGAGGGATGAGGGGAGAGGGATTAGGGGGAGAGGGATGAGGGGAGAGAGGGATGAGGAGAGAGAGGGATGAGGAGAGAGATGGATGAGTGATGAGGATAGAGGGATGAAGGGAGAGGGGGAGAAGGATGAGGGGAGAGAGGGATGAGGAGAGAGAGGGATGAGGAGAGAGAGGGATGAGGAGAGAGATGGATGAGGAGAGAGGGATGAGGGGAGAGGGATGAGGGGGAGAGGGATGAGGGGAGAGCGGGATGAGGAGAGAGAGGGATGAGGGATGAGGAGAGAGGGATGAGGGGAGAGAGGGATGAGGAGAGAGAGGGATGAGGGGGAGAGGGATGAGGAGAGAGAGGGATGAGGGGGAGAGGGATGAGGAGAGAGGGATGAGGAGAGAGGGATGAGGAGAGAGGGGAGAGAGGGATGAGGAGAGAGGGATGAGGAGAGAGGGATGAGGGGGAGAGGGATGAGGGGAGAGAGGGATGAGGAGAGAGGGATGAGGAGAGAGGGATGAGGGAAGAGAGGGATGAGGAGAGAGGGATGAGGAGAGAGGGATGAGGAGAGAGGGATGAGGGGGAGAGGGATGAGGCGAGAGAGGGATGAGGGGTGACAGGGATGAGGAGAGTGAGGGGTGAGGAGAGAGGGAAGAGGACAGAGAGGGATGAGGGGAGAGAGGGATGAGGAGAGAGGGTTTACAGTTTCTTGAGACATAATGATGTTATAAGAATGACAATCAGTTGGATCAGTGGAGTGGGGTGCAGTTATTAGATAATGGAGTGGAATGTAGTAATGAGATAATGGAGTGGGATGTAGTTATGAGATAATGGAGTGGGATGCAGTTATGAGATAATGGAGTGGGATGTAGTTATTAGTTCAGCTATGCTGTTGTGATATACCTATCTATGTCAAACTGATCTATAGTTACAACAGGTCCATCTCTACCTATCTATGTCAAACTGATCTATAGTTACAACAGGACCATCTCTACCTATCTATGTCAAACTGATCTATAGTTACAACAGGACCATCTCTACCTATCTATGTCAAACTGATCTATAGTTACAACAGGACCATCTCTACCTATCTATGTCAAACTGATCTATAGTTACAACAGGTCCATCTCTACCTATCTATGTCAAACTGATCTATAGTTACAACAGGACCATCTCTACCTATCTATGTCAAACTGATCTATAGTTACAACAGGTCCATCTCTACCTATCTATGTCATACTGATCTGTAGTATCATCTGTACCATCTCTACCTATCTATGTCAAACTGATCTATAGTTACAACAGGTCCATCTCTACCTATCTATGTCAAACTGATCTATAGTTACAACAGGTCCATCTCTACCTATCTATGTCAAACTGATCTATAGTTACAACAGGTCCATCTCTACCTATCTATGTCAAACTGATCTATAGTTACAACAGGTCCATCTCTACCTATCTATGTCAAACTGATCTATAGTTACAACAGGTCCATCTCTACCTATCTATGTCAAACTGATCTATAGTTACAACAGGTCCATCTCTACCTATCTATGTCAAACTGATCTATAGTTACAACAGGTCCATCTCTACCTATCTATGTCAAACTGATCTATAGTTACAACAGGTCCATCTCTACCTATCTATGTCAAACTGATCTATAGTTACAACAAGTCCATCTCTACCTATCTATGTCAAACTGATCTATAGTTACAACAGGTCCATCTCTACCTATCTATGTCAAACTGATCTATAGTTACAACAGGTCCATCTCTACCTATCTATGTCAAACTGATCTATAGTTACAACAAGTCCATCTCTACCTATCTATGTCAAACTGATCTATAGTTACAACAGGTCCATCTCTACCTATCTATGTCAAACTGATCTATAGTTACAACAAGTCCATCTCTACCTATCTATGTCAAATTGATCTATAGTTACAACAGGTCCATCTCTACCTATCTTTGTCAAACTGATCTATAGTTACAACAAGTCCATCTCTACCTATCTATGTCAAACTGATCTATAGTTACAACAGGTCCATCTCTACCTATCCATGTACAGAGCCTTCGGAAAGTATTCACACCCCTTGACTTTTCCCACATTTTGTGACATTTACAGCCTTATTCTAAAATCGAATAAATAAAAAACAATCCCCATCAATCTACACACAATACTTCATAATACTGACAAAGTAAAAAACAATCTCTGCAAAATTCCACCAATCAGGCCATTATGATAGAGCGTCTAGACAGAAGCAACTCGTCAGTAAAAGGCACATGACAGCCCGCTTGGAGTTTGCCAAAAAGCACCTAAAAACTCACAGACCGTGAGAAACAAGATTTTCTGGTCTGATGAAACCAAATTTGAACTCTTTGGCCTGAATGCTAAGCATCTCGTCTGGAATAAACCTGGCACCATCCCTACGATGAAGCGTGATGGTGGCAGCATCATGCTGTGGGGATGTTTTTCAGCGGCAGGGACTGGGAGACTAGTCAGGATCAAGGCAGGGATGAAGAGAGCAAAGTACAGAGAGATCCTTGATGAAAACCTGCTCCAGAGCGCTCAGGACCTCAGACTGGGGAGAAGGTTCACCTTCCAACAGGACAACGACCCTAAGCACACAGCCAAGACAACGCAGGAGTGGCTTCAGGACAAGTTTCTGAATGTCCTTGAGTGGCCCAGTCAGAGCAGACTTGAACCCGATCGAACATCTTTGGAGAGACCTGAAAATAGCTGTGCAGCAATGCTCCCCATCTCATCTGATA
Organism: Salvelinus namaycush; assembly: GCF_016432855.1. Taxonomy (NCBI): domain Eukaryota; kingdom Metazoa; phylum Chordata; class Actinopteri; order Salmoniformes; family Salmonidae; genus Salvelinus; species Salvelinus namaycush. Next base: position 1,359,073 of record NC_052325.1, on the reverse strand, counting down.
GAGCTTGAGAGGATCTGCAGAGAAGAATGGGAGAAACTCCCCAAATACAGGTGTGCCAAGCTTGTAGCGTCATACCCAAGAAGACTCGAGTCTGTAATCGCTGCCAAAGGTGTTTCAACAAAGTACTGAGTAAAGGGTCTGAATATTTATGTAAATGTCATATTTCCGTTTTTTTTTTTTTATAAATTAGCAAGAATTTCTTGCTTTTCTTTCTTTTGCTTTGTGATTATGAGGTATTGATGAAAAAAAATCTATTTAATACATTTTAGAGTAAGGCTGTAACGTAACAAAAATGTGCAAATTGTCAAGGGGTCTGAATACTTTCCGAAGGCATCTGATTCTAAGATATATAAAGAGAGGTAGAAAACAGGAAGAATAGACAGACAGACAGACAGACAGACAGACAGACAGACAGACAGACAGACAGACAGACAGACAGACAGACAGACAGACAGACAGACAGACAGACAGACAGACAGACAGACAGACAGACAGACAGACAGACAGACAGACAGACAGACAGACAGACAGACAGACAGAAAGACCGACCGACCGACCGACCGACCGACCGTTACTTTAATGACCTTTTACTCAGTAGAAGTAAAACTAAAAAGTAGGTTTAAAAGTATCAAGATTAGAAGTAATTTACTTTACTTTTAAAATAATAATATTGTTATTAGCTCATTATTATTAGCTCATTTCGCTTAGTTTACCTGGACGTTGCTGCACATGACCGTTGCCATGCAATAGGCAGAAAAAGGAAGAGAGGACGGTTTTATTTTTTATCTACTTCACCTTTATTTAACCAGGTATTAATATATTATATATATAGCCCTTTATTAAACCAGGTATTAATATATTATATATATAACCCTTTATTAAACCAGGTATTAATATATTATATATATAACCCTTTATTAAACCAGGTATTTATATATTATATATATAACCCTTTATTTAACCAGGTATTAATATATTATATATATATATATATATAACCCTTTATTTAACCAGGTATTAATATATTATATATATAACCCTTTATTTAACCAGGTATTAATATATTATATATATAACCCTTTATTTAACCAGGTATTAATATATTATATATATATATATATATAACCCTTTATTTAACCAGGTATTAATATATTATATATATAACCCTTTATTAAACCAGGTATTTATATACTATATATATAACCCTTTATTTAACCAGGTATTAATATATTATATATATAACCCTTTATTTAACCAGGTATTAATATATTATATATATAACCCTTTATTTAACCAGGTATTAATATATTATATATATAACCCTTTATTTAACCAGGTATTAATATATTATATATATAACCCTTTATTAAACCAGGTATTTATATATTATATATATAACCCTTTATTTAACCAGGTATTAATATATTATATATATATATATATATAACCCTTTATTTAACCAGGTATTAATATATTATATATATAACCCTTTATTTAACCAGGTATTAATATATTATATATATAACCCTTTATTTAACCAGGTATTAATATATTATATATATAACCCTTTATTTAACCAGGTATTAATATATTATATATATAACCCTTTATTTAACCAGGTATTAATATATTATATATATATATATATATAACCCTTTATTTAACCAGGTATTAATATATTATATATATAACCCTTTATTTAACCAGGTATTAATATATTATATATATAACCCTTTATTTAACCAGGTATTAATATATTATATATTGTGGTGGAACGGGGAGGGGTTGCAACTTCCCTCGAGGAAGGTGCCTAGGAGCCTTACTCTGAGCGCATACCGAACAGGAGGAGACATAAACCCTAACGTCTCGAGCTAAGGTAGGCCACCAATACCTCCCCCGAAGGCTCCCCACTGTCCTTGTCACCCCAGGGTGACCCGAGGAGGGTAGGACATGAGCCCACCAAATCAGTCGGTCCCGAACACCAAGCGGTACGTACTTACGGCCCGCCGGACACTGAGGAGGCGCGGGTTCCGTCCGTAGCGCCCGCTCGATGTCCGAGTCCACCTCCCATACCACTGGCGCGATCACCCTCGAGGCGGGGATGATGGGAGTGGGTTCAGTGGTCCTCTCCTCCGTGTCGTAAAGGCGGGACAGTGCGTCTGCCTTTACGTTTTTGGAACCGGGTCTATAGGACAACGTGAACCGAAACCGGGTAAAAAACATGGCCCACCTTGCCTGACGTGGGTTCAGTCTCCGAGCTGCCCGAATATACTCCAGATTCTGGTGGTCGGTCCAGATGAGAAAAGGGTGCTTAGCCCCCTCAAGCCAGTGTCTCCACACCTTCAGAGCCCTGACCACCGCTAACAACTCCCGATCCCCCACATCATAGTTACGCTCCGCTGCACTGAGCTTACTAGAGAAGAAAGCGCAGGGGCGGAGTTTTGGTGGCGTACCCGAGCGCTGTGATAGCACGGCACCCACCCCAGCCTCGGACGCGTCCACCTCCACTATGAATGCTAAAGAGGGATCCGGATGCGCCAACACGGGAGCATCCGTGAACAGAGCCTTCAACCTGTTGAAAGCTCCGTCCGCCGGCGCTGACCACCGCAACCTCACCGGACCCCCCCTCAGCAGTGAGGTAATGGGAGCCGCTACCTGGCCAAAACCCCGGATAAATCTCCGGTAGTAGTTGGCAAAACCCAAAAACCGCTGCACCTCTTTTACCGTGGTCGGAGTCGGCCAATTACGCACGGCCTTTATGCGGTCACTCTCCACCACCACCCCCGAGGTGGAAATGCGATAACCCAGGAAGGAGACGGCTTGTTTGGAAAACACACACTTCTCAGCCTTGACGTATAAGTCATGCTCCAGCAGTCTGCCAAGCACTTTGCGTACCAGAGATACATGCGCGGCGTGAGTAGTTGAGTAGATCAGAATGTCATCGATATACACAACTACCCCCTGCCCGTGCAGGTCCCTGAGAATGTCGTCTACAAAGGATTGGAACACGGCTGGAGCATTCTTTAACCCATACGGCATGACGCAGTACTCATAGTGGCCCGATGTGGTACTAAATGCGGTTTTCCACTCGTCTCCTTTCCGAATACGCACCAGACTGTACGCGCTCCTGAGGTCCAGTTTTGTAAAGAACTGCGCTCCGTGAAATGATTCCACCGCCGAAGCGATGAGAGGTAGTGGGTAACTAAACCCCACCATGATGGCATTTAGACCTCTATAATCAATACACGGACGCAAACCTCCCTCCTTTTTCTTCACAAAAAAGAAACTCGAGGAGACGGGTGAGATGGAGGGCCGAATGTACCCCTGTCCCAGAGATTCCGTGACATATGTCTCCATAGCCAACGTCTCCTCTTGGGACAAAGGGTACACGTGACTTTTAGGAAGCGCAGCGTTAACCTGGAGATCTATCGCACAATCCCTACCCGGTCGATGTGGTGGTAATTTCGTCGCTTTCTTTTTACAGAAAGCGATTGCCAAATCGGCATACTCGGGGGGAATGCGCACCGTGGATCCCTGGTCTGGACTCTCCACCGACGTGGCACCAATGGAAACTCCCAGACACCTTCCAGAACACTCCTCTGACCACCCCTGGAGAACCCCCTGTCTCCACGAAATATTGGGATTGTGCCGGGCCAACCAGGGAATACCCAGCACCACTGGAAACGCAGGCGAATCAATAATGTATAGACTGATACGTTCCCTATGATTCCCCTGCGTCACCATGTCCAGGGGAACTGTGGCCTCCCTGACCACCCCTGACCCTAATGGCCGGCTATCTAGGGAGTGAACGGGAAAGGGAGAATCTATCGGCACAAGCGGAACGCCCAACTTAAGGGCGAGTCCGCGATCCATAAAGTTCCCAGCTGCACCTGAATCGACTAGTGCCCTATGCTGGGAAGAGGGGAAAAAATAAAGGAAAAAAATTGAGACAAACATGTGACCAACAGGGGGTTCTGAGTGAGTTTGGTGCTGACTCACCTGGGGTGATCGAGAAGCGTTCCACCTGACATCTCGACTCCCAGACAGACCCCCCCAGCACCGATCGACCGTGTGTCCTCTCCGACCACAGCTGGTACAGGGGGGGCCTCCTCCTCCGGTACCCCTAGGCGCGGCCCCTCCCAACTCCATCGGGATGGGAGCTGGCACGCTGGGTGGTGGAACGCACAGGACCCTCTCCGAACGCCCGCGGGCAGCCAGCAGATTATCCAGTCGGATGGACATGTCAATAAGCTCATCAAGAGAAAGCGCGATGTCCCGACACGCTAGCTCCCTGCGGACATCCTCCTGGAGACTACACCGGTAGTGGTCAATAAGGGCCCTGTCGTTCCACCCTGATCCCGCGGCCAAGGTCCGGAACTCCAGCGCGAAATCCTGTGCGCTCCTCTTCTCCTGCCTGAGATGAAATAGTCTCTCACCCGCCGCTCGGCCGTCTGTGGGGTGGTCAAACACGGCACGAAAACGACGGGTAAACTCCGGGTAGTGCTCCTTCGCGGAGTCCGGGCCATTCCAGACTGCGTTGGCCCACTCCAGAGCACGACCCGTTAGGCAGGAGACGAGGACACTCACCCTCTCCGCTCCCGAGGGAGTGGGGCGAACAGTGGCCAGGTATAGCTCCAGTTGGAGTAAAAACCCCTGACAACCTGCCGCTGTTCCATCATAATCCCTCGGGAGCGTAAGACGGAGCGCGCTGGAGCCGGGGGATGGAGAGTCCTGGGGGGGGGGGAGCCGAAGGTGGAGAGAGGAGCCCACTCCTCTCCCATCGCTCCATTCTCTCCATCATTTGGTCCATGGCTGATCCGATCCGATGGAGGACGGTGGTGTGGTGGAGAACCCGTTCCTCCATCGATGGGAGAGGGTTAGCTGCTGCTCCTGCTGACTCCATTTGTAAGGTGCGGGATTCTGTAACGCTCTAGGTGTCGGGGGGTGTGAAATCAGACGCAGGAACAGCAGACAGGCTGGCTGACTAATAAAGCCACACTAATTACCAATTCCCTCAAACCAGGTGATACAAATAAACACATAAGGAGGGGGAGGAAAAAGAGTCAGTAGCAGCTAGTAGGCCGGTGACGACGACCGCCGAGCGCCACCCGAACGGGAAGGAGAGCCTGCCTCGGTTGAAGTCGTGACAACCAGGTATTAATATATTATATATATAACCTTAGCTCTTTATTTAACCAGGTATTAATATATTATATATATAACCTTAGCCCTTTATTTAACCAGGTATTTATATATTATATATATATAACCCTTTATTTAACCAGGTAGGCCAGTTAAGAACAAGTTCTCATTTACAACTGCGACCTGGCCAAGATAAAGCAAAGCAGTTCGACACATACAACAACACAGAGTTACACATGGAGTAAAACAAACATACAGTCAATAATACAATAGAAAAAGTATATTTAAAGTGTGTGCAAATGAGGTAAGATAAGGGAGGTAAGGCAATAAATAGGTCATAGTGGCGAAATAATTAGAATATAGCACTTAAACACTGGAGTGATAGATGTGCAGATGATGAGTGTGCAAGTAGAGATACTGGGGTGCAAAGGAGCAAAAAAATAAAATAATTAACAATATGGGGATGAGGTAGTTGGATGGGCTATTTACAGATGGGCTGTGTACAGGTGCAGTGATCTGTGAGCTGCTATGACAGCTGGTGCTTAAAGTTAGTGAGGGAGATAAGTGTTTCCAGCTTCAGTGATTTTTGTAGTTCGTTCCAGTCATTGGCAGCAGAGAACTGGAAGGAAAGGCGGCCAATAGGAATAGGCTTTTGGGGGTGACCAGTGAGATATACCTGCTGGAGCGCGTGCTACGAGTGGGTGCTGTTATGGTGACCATCGAGCTGAGATAAGGCAGGGCTTTACCTAGCAAAGACTTGTTGATAACCTGGAGCCAGTGGGTTTGGCGACGAATATGAAGCGAGGGCCAGGCAACGAGAGCATACAGGTCGCAGTGGTGGGTAGTATATGGGGCTTTGGTGACAAAACGGATGGCACTGTGATAGACTACATTCAGATGAATGTATGAACTTGAAGTTATTTTATTGTTGAAGTTGCAACAAGTCTCTTTATAAAGAAATTAAGGATTTGTCAATAGTATTAATATTCAAAAATAAATTCAACATTCAAAGGAATTAAAATGTATTTACGAATAAAGTACATTAACACAATCACCCACTCACTCCCTGTTTTCCTCACTCACTGCCCTTTTCCTCAATCACAAACTCTTTCCCTCACCATGAGGCAAAAGGTGACTTTAAAACAGTTAATGAGTTTAATGGAAAACTGAGGATGGATCAACAACATTGTAGTTACTCCACAATACTAACCTAAATGACACAGTGAAAAGAAGGAACCCTGTACAGCAGGAATGCCCAACCCTCTTCCTGGAGATCTACTGTCCTGTAGGTTTTCAGTCCAACCCTCTTCCTGGAGATCTACTGTCCTGTAGGTTTTCAGTCCAACCCTCTTCCTGGAGATCTACTGTCCTGTAGGTTATCAGTCCAACCCTCTTCCTGGTGATCTACTGTCCTGTAGGTTTTCAGTCCAACCCTCTTCCTGGAGATCTACTGTCCTGTAGGTTATCAGTCCAACCCTCTTCCTGGAGATCTACTGTCCTGTAGGTTATCAGCCCAACCCTCTTCCTGGAGATCTACTGTCCTGTAGGTTATCAGTCCAACCCTCTTCCTGGAGATCTACTGTCCTGTAGGTTATCAGTCCAACCCTCTTCCTGCAGATCTACTGTCCTGTAGGTTATCAGCCCAACCCTCTTCCTGGAGATCTACCGTCCTGTAGGTTATCAGTCCAACCCTCTTCCTGGTGATCTACTGTCCTGTAGGTTATCAGCCCAACCCTCTTCCTGGAGATCTACTGTCCTGTAGGTTATCAGTCCAACCCTCTTCCTGGTGATCTACTGTCCTGTAGGTTATCAGTCCAACCCTCTTCCTGGAGATCTACTGTCCTGTAGGTTATCAGTCCAACCCTCTTCCTGGTGATCTACTGTCCTGTAGGTTATCAGTCCAACCCTCTTCCTGGTGATCTACTGTCCTGTAGGTTATCAGTCCAACCCTCTTCCTGGAGATCTACTGTCCTGTAGGTTATCAGTCCAACCCTCTTCCTGGAGATCTACTGTCCTGTAGGTTATCAGTCCAACCCTCTTCCTGCAGATCTACTGTCCTGTAGGTTATCAGTCCAACCCTCTTCCTGGAGATCTACTGTCCTGTAGGTTATCAGCCCAACCCTCTTCCTGGAGATCTACTGTCCTGTAGGTTATCAGTCCAACCCTCTTCCTGGAGATCTACTGTCCTGTAGGTTATCAGTCCAACCCTCTTCCTGGAGATCTACTGTCCTGTAGGTTATCAGTCCAACCCTCTTCCTGCAGATCTACTGTCCTGTAGGTTATCAGTCCAACCCTCTTCCTGGAGATCTACTGTCCTGTAGGTTATCAGCCCAACCCTCTTCCTGGAGATCTACTGTCCTGTAGGTTATCAGTCCAACCCTCTTCCTGGAGATCTACTGTCCTGTAGGTTATCAGTCCAACCCTCTTCCTGGAGATCTACTGTCCTGTAGGTTATCAGTCCAACCCTCTTCCTGGAGATCTACTGTCCTGTAGGTTATCAGTCCAACCCTCTTCCTGGAGATCTACTGTCCTGTAGGTTATCAGTCCAACCCTCTTCCTGGAGATCTACTGTCCTGTAGGTTATCAGTCCAACCCTCTTCCTGGAGATCTACTGTCCTGTAGGTTTTCAGTCCAACCCTCTTCCTGGAGATCTACTGTCCTGTAGGTTATCAGTCCAACCCTCTTCCTGGAGATCTACTGTCCTGTAGGTTATCAGTCCAACCCTCTTCCTGGAGATCTACTGTCCTGTAGGTTTTCAGTCCAACCCTCTTCCTGGTGATCTACTGTCCTGTAGGTTATCAGTCCAACCCTCTTCCTGGAGATCTACTGTCCTGTAGGTTATCAGTCCAACCCTCTTCCTGGAGATCTACTGTCCTGTAGGTTATCAGTCCAACCCTCTTCCTGGAGATCTACTGTCCTGTAGGTTTTCAGTCCAACCCTCTTCCTGGTGATCTACTGTCCTGTAGGTTATCAGTCCAACCCTCTTCCTGGAGATCTACTGTCCTGTAGGTTATCAGTCCAACCCTCTTCCTGGAGATCTACTGTCCTGTAGGTTTTCAGTCCAACCCTCTTCCTGGAGATCTACTGTCCTGTAGGTTATCAGTCCAACCCTCTTCCTGGAGATCTACTGTCCAGTAGGTTATCAGTCCAACCCTCTTCCTGGAGATCTACTGTCCTGTAGGTTATCAGTCCAACCCTCTTCCTGGAGATCTACTGTCCTGTAAGTTATCAGTCCAACCCTCTTCCTGGAGATCTACTGTCCTGTAGGTTTTCAGTCCAACCCTCTTCCTGAAGATCTACTGTCCCTAATTTTGAATATCTGATTTAACTAGTTAAGGTCTTGTTGAGCAGCTAATTAGTAGAATCAGGTGTGTTAAATTAGGGTTGGAATGAAAACCCACAGGAGGGTAGATCTATAGGAAGAGGGTTGGGCAGCCCTACTGTACAGAGTACAAATATTCCCAAACATGCATCCTGTTTGCAACAAGGCACTAAAAGGATACTGTAAAAAATGTGGCAAAGCAATAAAAAATTTGTCCGGAATACAAAGTGTTATGTTTGGTGCAAATCCAATACAACACATTACTGTGTACCACTCTTCATATTTTCAAGCATGGTGGTGGCTGCATCATGTTATGGGTATGCTTGTCATCGTTAAGGACTGGGGAGTTTTTCTTGGATCAAAAAGAATCTTAATGGAGCTCAGCACAGGCAAAATCCTAGAGAAAAACCTGGTTCTGTCTGCTTTCCACCAGACACTGGGAGAGGAATTCACCTTTCAGCAGGACAATAACTTAAAACACAAGGCCAAATCTACACTGGGAGAGGAATTCACCTTTCAGCAGGACAATAACTTAAAACACAAGGCCAAATCTACACTGGAGTTGCTTACCAAGAAGACAGGGAATCACCCAGAGTGGCCGAGTTACAGTTTTTACTTAAAACTGCTTAAAAATTCTATGGCAAGACCTGAAAATGGTTGTCTAGCAATGATCAACAACCAATTTGACAGAGCTTGAAGAGTTAAAAAATAATAATGGGCAAATGTTGCACACTCCTGGTGTGGGAAGCTCTTAGAGACTTACCCAGAAAGACTCACCGGTGTAATCGCTGCCAAAAGTGATTCTAACATGTATTGACTCAGGGGTGTGAATACTGAACTGTACTGAATACTTTCTGATGATGTTGACTACATCAAATCAAATGTTATTTGTCACATGTGCCAAATACAACAGACCTTACCATGAAATGCTTACTTACAAAGCCCTTAACCAACAGTGCAGTTCAAGAAATAGAGTTAAGAAAATATTTACTAAATAAACGAAAGTAAAAAATTAAAAGTACTGTAACACAATAAAATAACAATAATGAGTCTATATACACGGGGTTCCCGTGCCGAGTCAATGTGCGGGGGTACAGGTTAGTCCAGGTAATTGAGGTAATATGTATATGTAGGTAGGGGTAAAGGGACTATGCATTGATAACAAACAGCGAGTAGCAGCAGTGTAGAAATAAGGGGGGGGTCAATGTAAATAGTCCGGAAGCCATTTTGATTAATTGTTCAGCAGTCTTATTGCTTGGGTGTAGAAGCTGTTAAAGAGCCTTTTGGACCTAGACTTGGTGCTCCGGTACCGCTTGCCGTGTGGTAGCAGAGAGAACAGTCTATGACTTGGGTGGCTGGAGCCTTTGACAACTTTTAGGGCATTCCTCTGGCACCGCCTGGTATAGAGGTCCTGGATGGCAAGAAGCTTGGCCTCAGTGATGTACTGGGCCGTACTCACTACCCTCTGTAACACCTTACGTTCGGATGCCGAGCAGCTGCCATACCAGGCGATGATGCAACCAGTCAGGATGCTCTCGATGGTGCAGCTGTATAACTTTTTTGAGGATCTGGAGACCCATGCCAAACTCCTGAAGGGGAAAAGGTGTTGTCCTTCCCTCTTCACGACTGTCTTGGTGTGTTTGGACCATGGTAGTTTGTTGTTGATGTGGACACCAAGGAATTTGAAGCTCTCAACCTGCTCCACTGCTGCCCCGTTGATGTTAATGGGGGCGTGTTCGGCCCTCCTTTCCCTGTAGTCCACGATCAGCTCCTTTGTCTTGCTCACGTTGAGGAAGAGGTTTCTATCCTGGCACCACACTGCCAGGTCTCTGACCTCCTCCCTATAGGCTGTCTTATCGTTGTCGGTGATCAGGCCTAGCACTGTTGTGTCGTCAGCAAACTTAATGATGGTGTTCAACAACCTCTCCCTCAATGTCAGTAAGACCAAGTAGCTGTTTGTTGACTATAGGAGAAAGAGAGGAGAGCATGCCCCCATCCAGGTGGCTGTAGTGGAACAGGTTCAGCTTCAAGTTCCTTGGCGTCCACATTCCCTAAGGACTTAACATGGTCCACACACACCCGCACACTCGTGAAAAGGTCACGACAGCGCCTCTTCCCCCTCAGGAAAATGAAAAGATTTGGCCTGGGCTTCAAACAATTCTACAGCTGCACCATCGAGAGCATCTAGACTGGCAGCATCACCACCTGGTATGGGAAATGCACCGCCCTCGACTGCAAAGCGTTAGAGAGGATAGTACGGACGGCCCAGTACAACACTGGGGCCTAGCTCCCTGCCATCCAGGACCTCAATACCAGGTGGTGTCAGAGAAAAGACAGAACAATTACCAAAGACTACAGCCATCCAAGACGGGTTCACTCTGCTACTGTCCGGCAAATGGTACCGGAGCATCGGTTCTACCCCTAAGCCATAAAAATTGCTGTTAGTTAATAGGTATATGGTCAACAATCTGTATGGACCGGATTGTGCACTGACTGTATGTACACTCACAAGACTATATACACACTACATACACACTATATACACACACACACACACACACACACACACACACTATATACACACTATACACACACTATATACACACTATACACACACACACTATATACACACTATACACACACTATATACACACTACATACACACTATATAGTAACTATATACACACTATACACACACTATATACACACTATACACACACACACACACTATATACACACTATACACACAC
>NC_052325.1:1310359-1345359 GCF_016432855.1 Salvelinus namaycush | reverse complement strand
TATATAGCTCCACATTGATCTGGTACTCCCTGTATATAGCTCCACATTGATCTGGTACTTCCTGTATTTAGCTCCACATTGATCTGGTACTCCCTGTATATAGCTCCACATTGATCTGGTACTTCCTGTATATAGCTCCACATTGATCTGGTACTTCCTGTATTTAGCTCCATTCTTTCTTATTTTGTTCCTCTTATGTTACCATTTTTTTATTTCTTATATTTCTTATCTGCATCAATGTGGAAGCAATTCACTGGAAAAATCCGAACTGATTTCAGCTCATTCGACAAACACCATTTGATTTGATCTCTCTCTCTCTCAAACGTATTATATAATTCGTCTATCTTGTTCCTGAGTTGATCATTTCTACATGGCTGCTATTGTGATGTGATGTGCAGGATGTTGTTGCTGTGAAGGAGAACTTTCAGAAACCACAAACCGCATCCCAGAATCCCCCTGGAATGTGAGTGTTGCTCTCGTAAGACAGATAGTTCATCTAGCTGCTAATGTAATGAGATCAGCTCATCTCACTTTTTCTCCCGCCGCTGGCTAGAGATGAAACAGTGGCTGGAGACAGGGTGAGACACACACACGCACACACACACACACACTAAAAACACACACAAGACGCTTCTTGGGGTGGAGACGGGGTTAAGGGTGAACGGGTGGTTTGAGACGTGAGTTAGGGCGAGTTAGGAGAGGGGTGGAGGATGCTCGCCCCCTTTGTTTTCAGTAACATAATCTGGGATCACGACCCTGCATCACACCCACACCCCCGCTCCCCTCTGCCAAACCTCATGTGGCCAAAGCTTTAATCCCCAATAAGCAGGCTTACTGAGCCCCTGTCACTCCTCTCCACCCCTGATTACAGACCACTGATTACAGACCACCGATTACAGCCCACATATTACAGACCCTGATTACATAGCCCTGATTACATAGCCCTGATTACAGACCCCTGATTACAGACCACCGAATACAGACCCCTGATTATAGACCCCTGATTACAGACCACTGATTATAGACCCCTGATTACAGACCCCTGATTACAGACTCCTGAATACATAGCCCTGATTACAGACCCCTGATTACAGACCACTGCTTACAGACACCAGATTACAGACCCCTGATTACATAGCATCGATTATAGACCCCTGATTACAGACCCCTGATTACATAGCCCTGATTATAGACCCCTGATTACAGACCCCTGATTACAGACCCCTGATTACAGACCACTGATTATAGACCCCTGATTACAGACCACTGATTATAGACCCCTGATTACAGACCACATATTACAGACCACGGATTACAATGCCCTGATTACAGACCACTGATTACATAGCCCTGATTACAGACCCCTGATTACAGACCACAGATTACATAGCCCTGATTACATAGCCCTGATTACAGACCACCGATTACAGACCACCAATTACAGACCCCTGATTACAGACCACTGATTATAGACCCCTGATTACAGACCACTGATTATAGACCCCTGATTAGAGACCACTGATTATAGAGCCCTGATTACAGACCCATGATTACAGACCCCTGATTACAGACCCCTGATTACATAGCCCTGATTACAGACCACCGATTACAGACCCCTGATTACAGACCACTGATTACAGACCCCTGATTATAGACCCCTGATTACAGATCCCTGATTACATAGTCCTGATTATAGAGCCCTGATTACAGACCCCTGATTATAGACCCCTGATTACAGACCACTGATTATAGATCCCTGATTACAGACCACTGATTATAGACCCCTGATTACAGACCACTGATTACATTGCCCTGATTATAGACCCCTGATTACAGACCCCTGATTACAGACCACTGATTATAGACCCCTGATTACAGACCACTTTTTATAGACCCCTGATTACAGACCACTGATTATAGACCCCTGATTACAGACCACTGATTATAGACCCCTGATTACAGACCCCTGATTACAGACCACTGATTACAGACCCCTGATTACAGACCCCTGATTACAGACCCCTGATTACATAGCCCTGATTACAGACCACCGATTACAGACCCCTGATTACAGACCACTGATTATAGACCCCTGATTACAGACCCCTGATTACAGACCCCTGATTACATAGCCCTGATAACAGACCCCTGATTACATTGCCCTGATTATAGACCCCTGATTACAGAACCCTGATTACATAGCCCCGATTATAGACCCCTGATTACAGACCCCTGATTACAGACCACTGATTACAGACCCCTGATTACAGACCCCTGATTACAGACCACATATTACAGACCACGGATTACATTGCCCTGATTACAGACCCCTGATTACAGACCACTGATTACATAGCCCTGATTACAGACCCCTGATTACAGACCACAGATTACATAGCCCTGATTACATAGCCCTGATTACAGACCACCGATAACAGACCACCGATTACAGACCCCTGATTATAGAGCCCTGATTACAGACCCCTGATTACAGACCCCTGATTACAGACCCCTGATTACAGACCACTGATTACAGACCCCTGATTACAGACCCCTGATTACAGACCCCTGATTACATAGCCCTGATTACAGACCACCGATTACAGACCCCTGATTACAGACCACTGATTATAGACCCCTGATTACAGACCCCTGATTACATAGCCCTGATAACAGACCCCTGATTACATTGCCCTGATTATAGACCCCTGATTACAGAACCCTGATTACATAGCCCCGATTATAGACCCCTGATTACAGACCCCTGATTACAGACCACTGATTACAGACCCCTGATTACAGACCCCTGATTACAGACCACATATTACAGACCACGGATTACATTGCCCTTATTACAGACCCCTGATTACAGACCACTGATTACATAGCCCTGATTACAGACCCCTGATTACAGACCACAGATTACATAGCCCTGATTACATAGCCCTGATTACAGACCACCGATTACAGACCACCGATTACAGACCCCTGATTATAGAGCCCTGATTACAGACCCATGATTACAGACCCCTGATTACAGACCCCTGATTACATAGCCCTGATTACAGACCACCGATTACAGACCCCTGATTACAGACCACTGATTATAGACCCCTGATTACAGACCACTGATTACATAGCCCTGATTACAGACCCCTGATTACAGACTACTGATTACAGACCCCTGATTACATACCCCTGATTACAGACCCCTGATTACAGACCACTGATTACAGATCACCGATTACAGACCCCTGATTAAAGACCACTGATTATAGACCCCTGATTACAGACCACTGATTATAGACCCCTGATTACAGACCCCTGATTACATTGCCCTGATTATAGACCCCTTATTACAGACCCCTGATTACAGACCACTGATTACATAGCCCTGATTACAGACCCCTGATTACATTGCCCTGATTATAGACCCCTTATTACAGACCCCTGATTACAGACCACTGATTACATAGCCCTGATTACAGACCACCGATTACATAGCCCTGATTACAGACCACTGATTACATAGCCCTGATTACAGACCACCGATTACAGACCCCTGATTACAGACCACAGATTACAGACCCCTGATTACAGACCACTGATTATAGACCCCTGATTACAGACCACTGAATACATAGCCCTGATTACAGACCCCTGATTACAGACCACTGATCTAGCTAGTTAGCTCTCTGACCTGTATGACAGGCTGTGGTATTGTTAGTCATAGTGTCATCTCTGTCTAGCTGTCCCCTTACTGACCCCATCTCCTCTCTCCTCTACTCTCTCCTCCACTCTATCCTCTCCTCTCCTCTCCTATCCTATTCTCCTCTCCTCGCCACTGCTCTCCTCCCTTCTCCTCCCTTCTCCCCTCTCCTCCCCTCTCCTCTCCTATCCTCCCCTCTCACCTCAACTCTCCTCTACTATCCTCTCTGTGACATATGCCAGTGAGAGGACCTGATCCTCGTTTGGTGCCATGCTATGAAGAGGTGGAAAGACAGTATGCCTCCTTGCCCAGGTAAACCTCTCTCTCTCTCTCTCTCTCTCTCTCTCTCTCTCTCTCTCTCTCTCTCTCTCTCTCTCTCTCTCTCTCACTCTCACTCTCCCCCTTCTCTCTCACTCTGTTTCTCTGTCTCTCTGTCTCTCTCTCTCTCTCTGTCTCACTCTCCCCCCTCTCTCTCGCTCTGTTTCTCTGTCTCTCTCTCTCTCTCCCCCTCTCTTCTCCTCTGTCATCTCGCCTTTTTTTGCTTTCCTTCTTTCTTTCTCTTGCCCTCTATCTCAATTTCGATTTAAGGGGCTTTATTGGCATAGGAAACATATGTTTGCACTGCCAAAGCAAGTGAAATAGATAATAAACAAAAGTGACTCTCTCTCTCTCTCTCTCTCTCTCTCTCTCTCTCTCTCTCTCTCTCACACTCCCCACTCTTCTCTCCTCCTCTCTCTCTCTCTCTCTCTCTCTCTCTTTCTCTCTTTCTCTCTCTCTCACACTCCCCACTCTTCTCTCCTCCTCTCCTCCCTACCATGACTAAACGGTCAGAGCAGCAGTGGAAGGGGGTCTGCACTCCTCTCCTATCCTCCCTCTCTCCTCTCATCTCCTCCCTGTGTCGTGTCTTTCCGCCAGGCTCACAGAGTGCTGAATAATCCCCTTTAAAAGCGTATAAATAAGTCTGGAGTGTCTGCCTTGTGAGGCTCTGTCGTCCAGGGAATCTACCTGATCCTGTCACTGGAGACGGGGACACAGACAGGGAGGTGTACTCTGATATCTGCCCTCATCTCACGACAGCTCCCAGCACAGCCCAGAGGGGCGGGGTTACACATACAGCCCAGAGGGGCGGGGTTAAACATATAGCCCAGAGAGGCGGGGTTACCCATACAGCCCAGAGGGGCGGGGTTACACATACAGCCCAGAGGGGTGGGGTTACACATACAGCCCAGATGGGCGGGGTTAAACATATAGCCCAGAGGGGCGGGGTTACCCATACAGCCCAGAGGGGCGGGGTTACACATACAGCCCAGAGGGGCGGGGTTACACATACAGCCCAGAGGGGCGGGGTTACAGACCCCTAACCCTAGCCCACTCTCTGTCTCAATTCAAGGGGCTTTATTGGCATATAAAACATATGTTTACGTTGTCAAAGAAAGTGAAATAGATAATAAATAAATGTGAAATAAACAATAACAAAAATGTACAGGAAACATTAAACTCACAAGTTTCAAAGGAGTAGAATCATTTCAAATGTCATATTATATATATACAGTGTTGTAACAATGTACCAATAGTTAAAGTACAAAAGGGAAAATAAATCAACATAAATATGGGTTGTATTTACAATGGTGTTTGTTCTTCACTGGTTGCCCTTTTCTCGTGGCAACAGGTCACACATCTTGTTGCTGTCACGTTCCTGACCTGTTTTCTGTTGTTTTGTATGTGTTTAGTTGGTCAGGACGTGAGCTGGGTGGGAATTCTATGTTGTGTGTCTAGTTTGTCTGTTTCTATGTCCAGCCTAATATGGTTCTCAATCAGAGGCAGATGGTAATCGTTGTCCCTGATTGAGAATCATATATAGGAGGCTTGTTTTGTGTTGGGATTTTGTGGGTGTTTGTTTCCTGTCTCTGTGATTGTCTGCACCAGATAGGTCTGTGTCGGTTTTTGCACATTTGTTATTTTGTATTGTTGTTTGTAGTGTTTTACTTGTTCTTTATTAAACATGTTTAACACTAGCCGCGCTGCACTTTGGTCCTCTCCTTCACCCCTGGAAGAAAACCGTTACAGAAACACCCACCTAACCCGGACCAAGCAGCGTGGCAACGGGCAGCAGCAACAGCAGCAGCAGTACCAGGAGGAATGGTCATGGGAGGAAATCATGAATGGAAAAGGACCCTGGGCAAAGGTTGGAGAGAATCGCCGCTCTCGGGAGGAGAAGGAGGCAGCCACAGCCCAGGAGCGGTGGATTGAGGAGGCAGCACGTAAGAGAGGCTGGAAGCCCGAGAGGCTCACCCAAAAATTTCTTGGGGGGGGGCTAAAGGGGAGTGTGGCGAAGCCGGGTTGGATACCTGAGCCAACTCCCCGGGCTTACCGTGGAGTGAGAGGGCGTCGTACTGGTCAGACACCGTGTTATGCGGTAAAGCGCACGGTGTCCCCAGTACGCGTGCTTAGCCCAGTGCGGGCTATTCCACCTTGCCGCACTGGTAGGGCTAGGTTGGGCATCGAGCCGGGTGCCATGAAGCCGGCCCAACATATCTGGCCTCCAGTACGTCTCCTCGGGCCGGCGTACATGGCACCAGCCTTACAGGTGGTGTCCCCGGTTCGCCTGCATAGCCCAGTGCGGGCTATTCCACCTCGCCGCACTGGCAGGGCTACGGGGACCATTCAACCTGGTAAGGTTAGAGAGGCTCGGTGCTCAAGAGCGCGTGTCCTCCTTCACGGTCCGGTATATCCGGCGCCACCTTCCCGCCCCAGACCAGTACCACCAGTGCCTACACCACGCACCAGGCTTCCAGTGCATCTCCAGAGCCCTGTTCCTCCTCCCCGCACTCGCCCTGAGGTGCGTGCCCTCAGCCCGGTACCTCCAGTTCCGGCACCACGCACCAGGCCTACTGTGCGCCTCAGCAGGTCAGAGTCGGCCGTCTGCTCAACGCCGCCTGCACTGCCTGTCTGCCCAGCGCCGTCTGAGCCATCCGTCTGCCCAGCGCCGTCTGAGCTGCCTGCCTGCCCAGCGCCGTCTGAGCCATCCGTCTGCCCAGCGCCGTCTGAGCCATCTGTCTGCCCAGCGCCGTCTGAGCCATCCGTCTGCCCAGCGCCTTCTGAGCCATCTGTCTGCCCAGCGCCATCTGAGTCATCCGTCTGCCACGAGCCATTAGAGCCGCCCATCTGTCCCGAGCCATTAGAGCCGTCCGTCAGTCAGGAGCCGCTAGAGCCGTCCGTCAGTCAGGAGCTGCCAGAGACGCCAGCCAGTCAGGAGCTGCCAGAGACGCCAGCCAGTCAGGAGCTGCCAGAGACGCCAGCCAGTCAGGAGCTGCCAGAGACGCCAGCCAGTCAGGAGCTGCCAGAGACGCCAGCCAGTCAGGAGCTGCCAGAGACGCCAGCCAGTCAGGAGCTGCCAGAGACGCCAGCCAGTCAGGAGCTGCCAGAGACGCCAGCCAGTCAGGAGCTGTCAGAGCTGCCCTACAGTCATGAGCTGCCCTACAGTCATGAGCTGCCCTACAGTCATGAGCTGCCCTACAGTCATGAGCTGCCCTCCAGTCATGAGCTGCCCTACAGTCATGAGCTGCCCTCCAGTCATGAGCTGCCCTCCAGTCATGAGCTGCCCTCCAGTCATGAGCTGCCCTCCAGTCATGAGCTGCCCTCCAGTCATGAGCTGCCCTCCAGTCATGAGCTGCCACTCAGTCCGGAGCTGCCACTCAGTCCGGAGCTGCCACTCAGTCCGGAGCTGCCACTCAGTCCGGAGCTGCCACTCAGTCCGGAGCTGCCATTAGTCCGGAGTTGCCCCTCTGTCCTGAGCTACCTCTCTGTCCTGAGCTACCTCTCTGTCCTGAGCTACCTCTCTGTCCTGAGCTACCTCTCTGTCCTGAGCTACCTCCTAAATCATGTGGGGGCCTTGGGGAGGATTCTTAGGCCAAGGTCGTGGGCGAGGGTCGCCACTCAAAGGACGCTAAGGAGGGGGACAAAGACAGTGGTGGAGTGGTGTCCTCGTCCTGCGCCGGAGACGCCACCGCGGACAGATGCCCACCCAGACCCTCCCCTTGAGTTTTAGGGGTGCGCCCGGAGTTCGCACCTTGAGGGGGGGGTTCTGTCACGTTCCTGACCTGTTTT
Source organism: Salvelinus namaycush (assembly GCF_016432855.1). Taxonomy (NCBI): domain Eukaryota; kingdom Metazoa; phylum Chordata; class Actinopteri; order Salmoniformes; family Salmonidae; genus Salvelinus; species Salvelinus namaycush. The sequence goes on along the minus strand of NC_052325.1, from coordinate 1,337,543 downwards.
CTGTTGTTTTGTATGTGTTTAGTTGGTCAGGACGTGAGCTGGGTGGGAATTCTATGTTGTGTGTCTAGTTTGTCTGTTTCTATGTCCAGCCTAATATGGTTCTCAATCAGAGGCAGATGGTAATCGTTGTCCCTGATTGAGAATCATATATAGGAGGCTTGTTTTGTGTTGGGATTTTGTGAGTGTTTGTTTCCTGTCTCTGTGATTGTCTGCACCAGATAGGTCTGTGTCGGTTTTTGCACATTTGTTATTTTGTATTGTTGTTTGTAGTGTTTTACTTGTTCTTTATTAAACATGTTTAACACTAGCCGCGCTGCACTTTGGTCCTCTCCTTCACCCCTGGAAGAAAACCGTTACAGTTGCTGTGATGGCACACTGTGGTATTTCACCCAGTAGATATGGGAATTTGTTTTCAAATTATTTGTGGGTCTGTGTAATCTGAGGAAAATATGTCTCTCTAATATGATCATACATTGGGCAGGAGGTTAGGAAGTGCAGCTCAGTTTCCACCTCATTTTGTGGGCAGTGAGCACATAGCCTGTCTTCTCTTGAGAGCCATGTCTGCCTACGGCGGCCTTTCTCATTAACAAGGCTATGCTCACTGAGTCTGTACATAGTCAAAGATTTCATTAAGTTTGGGTCAGTCACTGTGGTCAGGTATTCTGCCACTGTGTACTCTCTGTTTAGGGCCAAATAGCATTCTAGTTTGCTCAGTTTTTTGGTAAATTCTTTCCAATGTGTCAAGTAATTATCTTTTTGTTTTCTCATGATTTGGTTGGGTCTAATTGTGCTGCTGTCCTGGGGCTCTGTGGGGTCTCTTTGTGTTTGTCAACAGAGCCCCAGGACCAGCTTGCTTAGGGGACTCTTCTCCAGGTTCATCTCTCTGTAGGTGATGGCTCTGTATTGGAAGGTTTGTGAATCGCTTCCTTTTAGGTGGTGGCAGAATTCTGCATGCAGTCTCAATTTGGTGTTTGTCCCATTTTGTGAATTCTTGGTTGGTGAGCGGACCCCAGACCTCACAACCATAAAGGGCAATGGGTTCTATGACTGATTCAAGTATTTTCTTACCAGATCCTAATTGAAATGGTTTGATGTTCCTTTTGATGGTATAGAATGCCCTTCTTGCCTTGTCTCTCAGATCGTTCACAGCTATTTGGAAGTTACCTGTGGCGCTGATGTTTAGGTCAAGGTATGTATAGTTTTTTTGTGTGCTCTAGGGCAACGGTGTCTTGATGGAACTTGTATTTGTGGTCCTGGCGACTGGACCTTTTTTGGAACACCATTATTTTGGTCTTACTGAGATTTACTGTCAGGGCCCAGGTCTGGCAGAATCTGTGCAGAAGATCTAGGTGCTGCTGTAGGCCCTCCTTGGTTGGTGACAGAAGCACCAGATCATCAGCAAACAGTAGACATTTGACTTCAGATTCTAGTAGGGTGAGGCCGGGTGCTGCAGACTGTTCTAGTGTCCTCGCCAATTCATTGATATATATGTTGAAGAGGGTGGGGCTCAAGCTGCATCCCTGTCTCACCCCACGGCCTTGTGGGAAGAAATGTGTGTTTTGCCAATTTTAACCGCACACTTGTTGTTTGTGTACATGGATTGTATAATGTTGTATGTTTTTCCCCCAACACCACTTTCCATCCATTTGTATATCAGACCCTCATGCCAAATTGAGTTGAAGGCTTTTCTGAAATCAACAAAGCATGAGAAGACTTTGCCTTTGTTTTGGTTTGTTTATTTGTCAATTAGGGTATGCAGGGTGAATACGTGGTCTGTCGTAATTTTGGTAAAAACCAATTTGACATTTGCTCAGTACATTGTTTTCACTGAGGAAATGTACGAGTCTGCTGTTAATGATAATGCAGAGGATTTTCCCAAGTTTGCTGTTGATGGATATCCCACGGTAGTTATTGGGGTCAAATTTGTCTCCACTTTTGTGGATTGGAGTGATCAGTCCTTGGTTCCAAATATTGGGGAAGATGCCAGAGCTGAGGATGATGTTAAAGAGGTTTAGTATTTAAGCCAATTGGAATTTGTTGTCTGTATATTTGATCATTTCATTGAGGATACCATCAACACCACAGGCCTTTTTGGGTTGGAGGGTTTTTATTTTGTCCTGTAACTCATTCAATGTAACTGGAGAATCCAGTGGGTTCTGGTAGTCTTTAATAGTTGATTCTAAGATTTGTATTTGATCATGTATATGTTTTTGCTATTTGTTCTTTGTTATAGAGCCAAAAAGATTGGAGAAGTGATTTACCCATACATCTCCATTTTGTTCCATGCTCTTTCTCTCTCCTCTCTGTGTGTGTTTGCTGTGTCCAATCAACCACAGCAACCATAAACAAACAACAACTCTCATGCTCTGGCATTTAACAGAACAGAACAGGAGTTTACATTTTTTATTTTTTATTGTGTGACCTGTTTCCCACCTAGTGCTGAGTAAACATAGAGCTATGAGAGAAGAGGTTGTGTCCAAAATGCCACACTATTCCCTTACATACTTATGGGTAAAAGTAGTGCACTATGTAGGGAATAGGGTGTAATATGGTACTCGGGTCAGAGAGTTTGTTGGTGTCACGCTGTATTGGTCAGGCAGATGGAAGCATGCTGGAGCAGTGATAGGTTTGAGGCCAGCCTGAGTTAGAGTGGGAACCGTACACAGATACAGATACTGTAGCTAACGGTAACCTGAGGAAAACATACTATTTGCTGACATCCCAAAATACACCTCCAACCTTCCTTTGACACACACAAACACACCCATACACACACACACACATACACACACACACACATACACACACACACACACACACATACACACACACACACCCATACATACACCCATACACACACACACACACACACACACACACACACACACACACACACACACACACACACACACACACACACACACACAGGGTCCTTTCAAAGCCATTTCCCTAAAAACCATCTATACGTTCCAATCCAGCAAATCAAATCAAATCAAATGTATTTATATAGCCCTTCGTACATCAGCTGATATCTCAAAGTGCTGTACAGAAACCCGGCCTAAAACCCCAAACAGCAAGCAATGCAGGTGTAGAAGCACGGTGGCTAGGAAAAACTCCCTAGAAAGGCCAAAACCTAGGAAGAAACCTAGAGAGGAACCAGGCTATGAGGGGTGGCCAGTCCTCTTCTGGCTGTGCCGGGTGGAGATTATAACAGAACATGGCCAAGATGTTCAAATGTTCATAAATGACCAGCATGGTAAAATAATAATAATCACTACCGCTCCTGCGGTCTCTAGAAGGTTGAAAACAGCAGGTCTGTGTGGTAGCACGTCCGGTGAACAGGTCAGGGTTCCATAGCCGCAGGCAGAACAGTTGAAACTGGAGCAGCAGCACGGCCAGGTGGACTGGGGACAGCAAGGAGTCATCATGCCAGGTAGTCCTGACGCATGGTCCTAGGGCTCAGGTCCTCCGAGAGAGAGAAAGAAAGAGAGAAAGAGAGAATTAGAGAGAGCATACTTAAATTCACACAGGACACCGGATAAGACAGGAGAAGTACTCCAGATATAACAAACTGACCCTAGCCCCCCCGACACATAAACTACTGCAGCATAAATACTGGAGGCTGAGACAGGAGGGGTCAGGAGACACTGTGGCCCCATCCGATGATACCCCCGGACAGGGGCAAACAGGAAGGATATAACCCCACCCACTTTGCCAAAGCACAGCCCCCACACCACTAGAGGGATATCTTCAACCACCAACTCACCATCCTGAGGGCCGAGTATAGCCCACAAAGACCTCCACCACAGCACAAACCAAGGGGGGGCGCCAACCCAGACAGGAAGATCACGTCAGTGACTCAACCCACTCAAGTGACGCACCCCTCCTAGGGACGGCATGAAAGAGCACCAGTAAGCCAGTGACTCAGCCCCTGTAATTGGGTTAGAGGCAGAGATTCCCAGTGGAGAGAGGGGAACCGGCCAGGCAGAGGCAGCAAGGGCGGTTCGTTGCTCCAGAGCCTTTCCGTTCACCTTCACACTCCTGGGCCAGACTACACTCAATCATATGACCGACTGAAGAGATAAGTCTTCAGTAAAGACTTAAAGGTTGAGACCGAGTCTACGTCTCTCACATGGGTAGGCAGACCATTCCATAAAAATGGAGATCTATAGGAGAAAGCCCTGCCTCCAGCTGTTTGCTTAGAAATTCTAGGGACAACTAGGAGGCCTGCGTCTTGTGACCATAGCGTACGTGTAGGTATGTACGGCAGGACCAACTCGGAAAGATAGGTAGGAGCAAGCCCATGTAACGCTTTGTAGGTTAACAGTAAAACCTTGAAATCAGCCCTTGCCTTAACAGGAAGCCAGTGTAGGGAGGCTAGCACTGGAGTAATATGATCAAACTTTTTGGTTCTAGTCAGGATTCTAGCAGCCGTATTTAGCAGTAACTGAAGTTTATTTAGTGCTTTATCCGGGTAGCCGGAAAGTAGAGCATTGCAGTAGTCTAACCTAGAAGTAACAAAAGCATGGATTCATTTTTCTGCATCATTTTTGGACAGAACATTTCTGATTTTTGCAATGTTACGTAGATGGAAAAAAGCTGTCCTTGAAACAGTCTTGATATGTTCGTCAAAAGAGAGATCAGGGTCCAGAGTAACGCCGAGGTCCTTCACAGTTTTATTTGAGACGACTTTGCAACCATCAAGATGAATTGTCAGATTCAAAAGAAGATCTCTTTGTTTCTTGGGACCTAGAACAAGCATCTCTGTTTTGTCCGAGTTTAAAAGTAGAACGTTTTCAGCCATCACTTCCTTATGTCTGAAACACAGGCTTCTAGCGAGGGCAATTTTGGGGCTTCACCATGTTTCATTGAAATGTACAGCTGTGTGTCATCCGCATAGCAGTGAAAGTTAACATTATGTTTTCGAATAACATCCCCAAGAGGTAAAATATATAGTGAAAACAATAGTGGTCCTAAAACGGAACCTTGAGGAACACCGAAATGTACAGTTGATTTGTCAGAGGGCAAACCATTCACAGAGACAAACTGATATCTTTGCGACAGATAAGATTTAAAACAGGCCAGAACTTGTCCGTGTAGACCAATTTGCGTTTCCAATCTCTCCAAAAGAATGTGGTGATCGATGGTGTCAAAGGCAGCACTAAGGTCTAGTAGCACGAGGACAGATGCAGAGCCTCGGTCTGACGCCATTAAAAGGTCATTTACCACCTTCACAAGTGTAGTCTCAGTACTATGATGGGGTCTAAAACCAGACTGAAACATTTAGTATACATTGTTTGTCTTCAGGAAGGCAGTGAGTTGCTGCGCAACAGCTTTTTCTAAAGTTTTTGAGAGGAATAGAAGGTTCGATATATGCCAATAGTTTTTTATATTTTCCGGGTCAAGGTTTGGCTTTTTCAAGAGAGGCTTTATTACTGCCACTTTTAGTGAGTTTGGTACACATCCGGTGGATAGAGAGCCGTTTATTATGTTCAACATAGGAGGGCCAAGCACAGGAAGCAGCTCTTTCAATAGTTTAGTTGGAATAGGGTCCAGTATGCAGCTTGAAGGTTTAGAGGCCATGATTATTTTCATCATTGTGTCAAGAGATATATTACTAAAACACTTAAGTGTCTCTCTTGATCCTAGGTCCTGGCAGAGTTGTGCAGAATCAGGACAGCTGAGCTTTGGAGGAATACGCAGATTTAAAGAGGAGTCCGTAATTTGCTTTCTAATGATCATGATATTGTCCTCAAAGAAGTTCATGAATTTATTACTGCTGGAGTGAAAGCCATCCTCACTTGGGGAATGCTGCTTTTTAGTTAGCTTTGCGACAGTATCAAAAATAAATGTTGGATTGTTCTTATTTTCCTCAATTAACCTCTAACACCTCCCAAACCCGGATCCGGGATCCCCCCCATCACAAAAGCTGACTAGCATAGCCTAGCCTAAAGCCACAGGGATATCATATAATAAAATGTTCATGAAATCACAAGTCCAAGACACCAAATGAAAGATACACATCTTGTGAATAAAGCCATCATTTCTGATTTTTAAAATGTTTTACAGGGAAGACAAAATATGTAAATCTATTAGCTAACCACGTTAGCAAAAGACACCACTCCCATACTCCACCATTTTCTTACTGCATCAGTAGCTATCACAAATTCGACCAAATAAAGATATAAATAGCCACTAACCAAGAAACAACCTCATCAGATGACAGTCTGATAACATATTTATTGTATAGCATAGGTTTTGTTAGAAAAATTTGCATATTTCAGGTATAAATCATAGTTTACCATTGCAGCCCCCATCACAACTCTCACTAAAATGACTAGAATAACTACAGAGACCATCGTGTATTAGCTAATTACTCATCATAAAACATTTCTTAAAAATACACAGCGTACAGCAATTGAAAGACACAGATCTTGTGAATCAAGACAATATTTCAGATTTTCTAAGTGTTTTACAGCGAAAACACAATATATCGTTATATTAGCTTACCACAATAGCAAACCAGACAACAGCATTGATTCCAGCCAAACATAGCGATAACGTATTCACCACCAAAATAAATAAATTTTTCACTAACCTTCTCAGAATTCTTCAGATGACAGTCCTGTAACATCATATTACACAATCCATATAGGTTTTGTTCGAAAATGTGCATATTTAGCAGCACAAATCGTGGTTATACAATGTGATCAGTGGCAACAGGTCATGCATTCTGGCCGGCGCCATCTTGGAAAGGCACCTAATCTAATCAATAAATAATCGTAAACTTGACTAAAAAATACATGTTGGACATCAAATGAAAGATGCATTAGTTATTAATGCAACCGCTGAGTTAGATTTTTAAAATTAACGTTACTAGACATACAGTGTGCGTTACAGCCAGACTAGTGCCGCAATAATGGCGGACAAATCCGTTTACATTTTTCCACATAAATACGGAATAACATCATAAATAGCTCTTACTTTTGGACGAGCTTCCATCAGAATCTTGGGCAAGTGGTCCTTTGTCCAAAAGAATCGTTGCTTGGTTGTAAAACGTCGTCTTCAACTTCTGAATTAGCAGCTAACAATAGCTATGTGGCCACAACATGCCCAAATCCTCAAAACGCAATACTAAGGAAATTCCGAAAATAGCAATATACTCGCATAAACTGATATAACTCGGTTTAAAATAACTTCGTTATGATGTTTCTAACACCTATATCGAATTAAATTACAGACGGATATATCTAAGGTCGATAACTGAGCGTTTCAAAATGCCATCCTGAGGTCTTGCTTTGCGTAATGACGAACGTCGAAAAGAGAGCTCCCCTCGTTCCTTGGCCTTTTATAAGCTCTGAGAACTACGTAGAAACTCCATTCCACTTCTCATTGGTTACTGACATCCAGGGGAAGGCGGGTGCAGTTCATGTCGACCCATAGGATACATACAGAGCTTTAAACTGATCTGAGAACAGAGCCTCGTTTTCAGACCTTCGCAGTTCCTGTCATGGATTTCGCTGCAGAAAGAGTTCTGTTTCACCCACAGACATAATTCAAACGGTTTTAGAAACTAGAGAGTGTTTTCTATCCAATAGTAATAATAATATGCATATTGTACGAGCAAGAATTGAGTACGAGGCAGTTTAATTTGGATACGAATTTGTGCTATGTCGAAATGGCACCCCCCTAGTGGCAAGAAGTTGGAAAAATAGGATGATCGAGCAGCAGTGAGGGCTCTTCGATATTGCACGGTACTGGCGCCATTTCCGTTCCAATATTCTGGAAGCTTGCTTCAGAGCTCGGGTATTTTCTGTATACCAGGGAGCTAGTTTCTTATGACAAATGTTTTTAGTTTTTAGGGATGCAACTGCATCTAGGGTATTGCGCAAGGTTAAATTGAGGTCCTCAGTTAGGTGGTTAACTGATTTTTGTCCTCTGACGTCCTTGGGTAGGCAGAAGGAGTCTGGAAGGGCATCAAGGAATCTTTGTGTTGTCTGAGAATTTATAGCATGACTTTTGATGCTCCTTGGTTGGGGTCTGAGCAGATTATTTGTTGCGATTTCAAGCGTAATAAAATGGTGGTCTGATAGTCCAGGATTATGAGGAAAAACATTAAGATCTACAACATTTAGTCCATGGGACAAAAGTAGGTCCAGAGTATGACTGTGGCAGTGAGTAGGTCAGGAGACATGTTGGACAAAACCCACTGAGTCGATGATGGCTCCGAAAGACTTTTGGAGTGGGTCTGTGAACTTTTCCATGTGAATATTAAAATCACCAAAAATTGGAATATTATCTGCTATGACTACAAGGTCCGATAGGAATTCAGGGAACTCAGTGAGGAACGCTGTATATGGCCCAGGAGGCCTGTAAACAGTAGCTATAAAAAGTGATTGAGTAGGATGCATAGATTTCATGACTAGAAGCTCAAAAGACGAAAACGTCATTTTTTTTGGTAAATTGAAATTTGCTATCGTAAATGTTAGCAACACCTCCGCCTTTGCGGGATGCACGGGGGATATGGTCACTAGTGTAACCAGGAGGTGAGACCTCATTTAACACAGTAAATTCTTCAGGTTTAAGCCATGTTTCAGTCAGGCCAATCACATCAAGATTATGATCAGTGATTAGTTCATTGACTATAACTGCCTTTGAAGTGAGGGATCTAACATTAAGTAGCCCTATTTTGAGATGTGAGGTATCACAACCTCTTTCAATAATGGCAGGAAAGGAGGAGGTCTTTATTCCATTGAGATTGCTAAGGCGAACACCGCCATGTTTAGTTTTGCCCAACCTAGGTCGAGACACAGACACAGTCTCAATGGAGATAGCTGAGCTGACTACAGTGACTGTGCAAGTGGCAGACTCCACTAAGCTGGCATGCTGGCTAACAGCCTGCTGCCTGTCCTGCACCCTATCTCATTGTGGAGCTAGGGGAGTTAGAGCCCTGTCTATGTTCGTAGATAAGATGAGAGCACCCCTCCAGCTAGGATGGAGTCCGTCACTCCTCAGCAGGCCAGGCTTGGTCCTGTTTGTGGGTGACTCCCAGAAAGAGGGCCAATTATCTACAAATTCTATCTTTTGGGAGGGGCAGAAAACAGTTTTCAACCAGCGATTGAGTTGTGGGACTTTGCTGTAGAGCTCATCACTCCCACTAACTGGGAGGGGGCCAGAGACAATTACTTGATGCCGACACATCTTTCTAGCTGATTTACACGCTGAAGCTATGTTGTGCTTGGTGACCTCTGACTGTTTCATCCTAACATCGTTGGTGCCGAAATGGATAACAATATCCCTATACTCTCTACACTCGCCAGTTTTAGCTTTAGCCAGCACCATCTTCAGATTAGCCTTAACATCGGTAGCCCTGCCCCCTGGTAAACAGTGTATGATCGCTGGATGATTCGTTTTAAGTCTAATACTGCGGGTAATGGAGTCGCCAATGACTAGGGTTTTCAATTTGTCAGAGCTAATGGTGGGTGCCTTCGGCCTCTCAGACCCCGTAACGGGAGGAGTGGAGACAAGAGAAGACTCAGCCTCAGACTCCGACTCGCTACATAATGGGGAAAACCGGTTGAAAGTTTCTGTCGGCTGAATGAGCGACACCAGTTGAGCATTCCTACAGCATTTCCCTCCAGAAGCCATGAGAAAGTTGTCCGGCTGCGGGGACCGTGCGAGGGGATTTATACTAACGTTACTATCTGTACTTACTGGTGGCACAGACGCTGTTTCATCCTTTCCTACACTGAAATTACCCTTGCCTAACGATTGCGTCTGAAGCTGGGCTTGCAGCACAGCTATCCTCGCCATAAGGCAATCGTTCTCCTGTATGTTATGAGTACAGCGACTGCCATTAGAAGGCATCATGTTAATGTTACTACTTAGCTTCGGCTGTTGAAGGTGCTGACGAACCATGTCCAGATAAAGCGTCCGGAGTGACAAAGTTGAATGAGGGAAAAAAGTTGTGAGGGAAAAACTAAAAATATAAACGGTAATTAAAAAGTAAAAACCGTAAAGTTGTCAGGTAGCAAAGTAAGGTCGGCAACAAAACGCACAGCAAGTTCAAGAGGAAGTGACGGTGCAGAGTAGCGCTGACAAGACGAAAAATCAAACACTGTTATATTAGTATTATGTTAGAATGTATTATATATATATTATTATTATCTGTCCGACACAAATACGGGCTGGGTAGAGATAGAAGGCAGGCTGCGGTGAGGCCATGTAGTTAGTCTTTCAGCTCTAGTCCTCTCACAATCTGTTCTCTCTCTCTCTCTCTCTCTCTCTCTCTCTCTCTCTCTCTCTCTCTCTCTCTCTCTCTCTCTCTCTCTCTCTCTCTCGCTCTCTCTCTCTCTCTCTCTCTCTCTCTCACACACACACACACACACACACACACACACACACACACACACACACACACACACACACACACACACACACACACACACACACACACACACACACACACACACACACACACACACACACAGCCCTCCATATGTACTCAATTACAGCAATTACCAAAATAAAACACGGGGTCGTTTCATTCGGCAGCCCTAACCTGGGGTTATCCAATCAGTAAAGCCGGTCATCCCATCCTGTTAGATGATTGGATTATCAGACCGAATCAAAAGTTCTGTCTTCGTTTTGGCCGTCCTTTCATTTCCTCGTTAGACTGATAATGAAGTGATTAATGCACATATGGTTGGTCTTTCTCTCTCTCTCTCTCTCTCTCTCTATGTTTCTCTCTCCCTCTCCCCCTCTGTCTGTGAACTTGGGTCAAGAGGAACATTGTTCCGGTCCATTCTCTCTCTCTCTCTCTCTCTCTCTCTCCCTCTCTCTCTCCCTTTCTCTCTCTCTTTTGTCCCTCTTGTCCCTCTCAGTCTCTCTCTCTCCCTCCTTGTCTGAGACCCACTACAGTTAAAGGGTTTTCCCAGACCCTTTCCAAATCCTGCCAGACAATCTTTCCATTGTCCAGGGTGGAGGAGTGGAGGGCCTATCATCATCAAGGCCAGGGTTTGTTAGTTGTTTAACCTGGGAGGTCCTGTCCCATCCGGATCCCCTTTTTTCCCGCCAGGGTTAGACTAGTTCAGCCCGTCGCTATAGTGAGCCTGAAACAGCGCCGGTGAGATCCAGAGAAAGTACGTTGGCGTAGAGAGAAAAGATGCTAATACAAAGCAAAGGACCACACTTATAGCAAAGTCCATCGTTTTAGCGAGTCTCAAACATCACAGTCTGAGTCTGAAATTGGCCAGACCCCCACCCCCCCCACCCCACCCCCTTATATGGGGATACTGTTGAGATTTGGAGAACGGAGTTGAATGGAGAGTTTGAATGGAGTTTGAATGGAGTTTGAATGGATTTTGAATGGAGAGTTTGAATGGAGTTTGAATGGAGAGTTTGAATGGAGTTTGAATGGAGAGTTTGAATGGAGTTTGAACGGAGTTTGAATGGAGAGTTTGAATGGAGAGTTTGAATGGAGTTTGAATGGAGTGTTTGAATGGAGTTTGAACGGAGTTTGAACGGAGTTTGAATGGAGAGTTTGAATGGAGAGTTTGAATGGAGTTTGAATGGAGTTTGAATGGTTTGAATGGAGTTTGAATGGAGAGTTTGAATGGAGAGTTTGAACGGAGTTTGAATGGAGTTTGAATGGAGAGTTTGAATGGAGAGTTTGAATGGAGAGTTTGAATGGAGTTTGAACGGAGTTTGAATGGAGAGTTTGAATGGAGAGTTTGAATGGAGTTTGAACGGAGTTTGAATGGAGAGTTTGAATGGAGAGTTTGAATGGAGTTTGAATGGAGTTTGAATGGAGTTTGAATGGAGTTTGAACGGAGTTTGAACGGAGTTTGAATGGAGTTTAAATGGAGAGTTTGAATGGAGAGTTTGAACAGAGTTTGAATGGAGTTTGAATGGAGTTTGAATGGAGAGTTTGAACGGAGTTTGAATGGAGTTTGAATGGAGTTTGAATGGAGTTTGAACGGAGTTTGAATGGAGAGTTTGAACGGAGTTTGAATGGAGAGTTTGAATGGAGTTTGAATGGAGTTTGAACGGAGTTTGAATGGAGAGTTTGAATGGAGTTTGAATGGAGTTTGAATGGAGTTTGAACGGAGTTTGATGAGGACGTGTTATTTCAGATTATGGTCGTCTGAAACAAAACTGTAGCTACAATGCCAGTTCTTTCTGTTATATTTGGGTTAAATGCTTCCTAGAGGTACAATCTGCAATATCTGCTTGGTGCTATTCATTGATCATAGCAGATCATAGGAGATCATAGGAGATCACAGCAGATCATAGGAGGTCATAGAAGATAATAGGATATCATAGCAGATCATAGGAGATCACAGCAGATCATAGGAGATCATAGCAGATCATAGCAGATCTTAGGAGATCATAGGAGGGCATAGAAGATAATAGGAGATCATAGCAGATCATATCAGATCATAGATCATAGCAGATCTCGGGAGATCACAGTAGATCATAACATATTATAGGAGATCACAACAGATCATAGGAGATCATAGGAGATCATAGGAGATCATAGGAGATCACAGCAGATCATAGCAGATCATAGGAGATCACAGCAAATCATAACAGATTATAGGAGATCACAGGAGATCATATGAGATCATATGAGATCATAGCAGATCATAGATCATAGCAGATCCTAGCAGATCACAGAATAGTATAGGAGATCGCAGGAGATCATAGGAGATTATATGAGATCACATGAGATCATAGGAGATCATAGGAGACCATAGCAGATCATAGGAGACCATAGCAGATCATAGGGGATCATAGCAGATCTTAGGAGATCATAGGAGTTAATAGAAGATAATAGGAGATCATAGCAGATCATAGCAGATCATAGATCATAGCAGATATTAGGAGATCACAGCAGATCATAACAGATTATAGGAGATCATAGGAGATCACAGCAGATCAAAGCAGATCACAGCAGATCATAACAGATTATAGGAGATCACAGCAGATCATAGGAGATCATAGGAGATCACAGCAGATCAAAGCAGATCACAGCAAATCATAACAGATTATAGGAGATCACATGAGATTATAGGAGATCACGAGATCATAAGAGATCATAGCAGATCATAGATCATAGCAGATCTTAGGAGATCACAGCAGATCATAACAGAGTATAGGAGATCACAGCAGATCATAGGAGATCATAGGAGGTCACAGGAGATCATAGGAGGTCACAGGAGATCATAGGAGATTGTAGGAGATCACAGCAGATCATAGGAGATCACAGCAGATCATAGGAGATCATAGGAGGTCACAGGAGATCATAGGAGATCACATGAGATCATAGGAGATTATAGGCAATCACATGAGATCATATGAGATCATAGGATATTATAGGAGATCACAGGGGATCATATGAGATCATTGCAGATCATAGGAGATCATAGCATATCATAAGAGGTCATAACGGATCATAGGAGATCATAGCAGATCAAAGGAGGTTACTAGATGTAGTTGTATCCCTTATGCTTTTCCTCTCTAGAAGTGGATTTGTGTTTGGTCTTCCTTGCCATTTGGTTCTGTAGAATTCCCAGCAGGCAAAGCTGTCTTTCAGCATTACAACCAGCTTACAACATTTCAACTTGTGTTCCTCTCTAGTATTGAATGTCTGGAATAGCTCAATCAGTCTAAGCACAGGAGGTTGGTGGGACCTTAATTGGGGAGGACGGGCTAGTGATAATGACTGGAGCGGCATCAGTGGAATGGTATCAAATACATCAATCGCATGGTTTCCATGGTTTCCATGGGTTTGATGCCGTCCCACTCGCTCCGTTCCAGCCATTAGTATGAGCCGTCCTCCCCTCACCAGCCCTCCACTGAGTCTGAGGTGAATTAGGACATTTGGACAATTTCTACAATGCCCTCTGACTAGGGCCTGTATACTGTAGCAGTCTGATCTCTATTCACAATAACTGTCTTTTTCAATAATCAACAGAGGAAACTTAATTTTCATTCGTCGTAAAATGATTGAAAAGAAGGTTTCTGGTCTGCAGTTAACACTAATGCTGTCGTGGCCTCAAACCAACCCCCCTTTCCACTTATCACATTACCACAGGATGTGACTGTTAGGTTGGAATTTGTAGAACGACTATACGGTATGATTTACACAGTGTTGTGGATAGAGATGACGTCGTTACAGTGGGTGTAGTGGTGGTTATGACAGGGCCGGTAAATGGACCGCGGATGATGTGAGCAGAGTAGCTCTGTCCTTTAATGTTACCCTGGCAACCAGTACGCACCATCTGTGCTAGTGTGGCCCTCTTCACCTAGTCGGTCTCTCTCTCTCTCTCTCACTCCTTTCTTTCTTTCTCTCTTTTTTTCTCACTCTCACTCACTTAGAAAACGTGCACACGAGTATGATTGTGTTAGCTTACTGCGTCACTCAATTTTAATTCATGAAGTCCAGTCTTGTACAGCATATCAAGTTTGGCAGTTTTTTATTATTATCGCCACACAGACTCTATAAACATTTCAAAGGTTTTGTTTTCCTCAGATATTGGCTGTGTGTGTGTGTGTGTGTGTGTCAGACAGAGCCACCGTTACCATGTGTGTGTGTGCGTGCACGTGCCTCCGTGCATGTATGTATGTATGTATGTTACAACCGAGTCCTCGGGTATTCAGGTCCCCAGGTATTCAGGTCCTCAGGTATTCAGGTCCTCAGGTATGCAGATCTTCAGGTCCTCAGGTATTCAGGTCCTCGGGTATTCAGGTCATCAGGTATTCAGGTCCTCAGGTATTCAGATCTTCATGTCCTCAGGTATTCAGGTCCTCAGGTCCTCAGGTACTCAGATCTTCAGGTCCTCAGGTATTCAGGTCCTCATGTATTCAGGTATTCAGGTATTCAGGTCCTCAGGTATTCAGGTCCTCAGGTATTCAGATCTTCATGTCCTCAGGCATTCAGGTCCTCAGGTATTCAGATCTTCATGTCCTCAGGTATTCAGGTCCTCAGGTCCTCAGGTATTCAGGTCTTCAAGTCTTCAAGTCTTCAGGTCCTCAAGTCCTCAGGTCCTCAGGTCCTCAGGTCCCCAGGTATTCAGGTCCTCAGGTATTCAGGTCCTCAGGTATGCAGATCTTCAGGTCCTCAGGTATTCAGGTCCTCGGGTATTCAGGTCATCAGGTATTCAGGTCCTCAGGTATTCAGATCTTCATGTCCTCAGGTATTCAGGTCCTCAGGTCCTCAGGTACTCAGATCTTCAGGTCCTCAGGTATTCAGGTCCTCATGTATTCAGGTATTCAGGTATTCAGGTCCTCAGGTATTCAGGTCCTCAGGTATTCAGATCTTCATGTCCTCAGGCATTCAGGTCCTCAGGTATTCAGATCTTCATGTCCTCAGGTATTCAGGTCCTCAGGTCCTCAGGTATTCAGGTCTTCAAGTCTTCAAGTCTTCAGGTCCTCAAGTCCTCAGGTCCTCAGGTCCTCAGGTCCTCAGGTCCTCTAGTCCTCAGGTCCTCAGGTCCTCAGGTCCTCAGTTATTCAGTTATTCAGTTCCTCAGGTTCTCGGGTCCTCGGGTCATCGGGTCCTCGGGTCCTGAGGTCATCGGGTCCTCGGGTCCTGAGGTCATCGGGTCCTCGGGTCATTGGGTCATCGGGTCCTCGGGTCATCAGGTCCTCGGGTCATCGGGTCATCAGGTCCTGAGGTCTGATCAGATGTGAATTATAAACCCTGTGACACAGACAAGTCTCACCCAACCTCTTCCTGGAAGAGCACAAGCGTGACTCGCATTAGTGCAAAGCTCATTTAACACATCAGGCTCCTGTTCACCACCAGGCCTCCACCTCCTGTTCACCACCAGGCCTCCACCTCCTATTAACCACCAGGCCTCCACCTCCTATTCACCACCAGGCCTCCACCTCCTGTTCACCACCAGGCCTCCACCTCCTGTTCACCACCAGGCCTCCACCTCCTGTTCACCACCGGGCCTCCACCTCCTATTCACCACCGGGCCTCCACCTCCTGTTCACCACCGGGCCTCCACCTCCTGTTCACCACCGGGTCTCCACCTCCTGTTCACCACCAGGCCTCCACCTCCTGTTCACCACCAGGCCTCCACCTCCTATTCACCACCAGGCCTCCACCTCCTATTCACCACCAGGCCTCCACCTCCTGTTCACCACCAGGCCTCCACCTCCTATTCACCACCAGGCCTCCACCTCCTATTCACCACCAGGCCTCCACCTCCTGTTCACCACCAGGCCTCCACCTCCTGTTCACCACCAGGCCTCCACCTCCTGTTCACCACCAGGCCTCCACCTCCTGTTCACCACCGGGCCTCCACCTCCTGTTCACCACCGGGCCTCCACCTCCTGTTCACCACCAGGCCTCCACCTCCTGTTCACCACCAGGCCTCCACCTCCTATTCACCACCAGGCCTCCACCTCCTATACACCACCAGGCCTCCACCTCCTGTTCACCACCAGGCCTCCACCTCCTGTTCACCACCAGGCCTCCACCTCCTTCACCACCAGGCCTCCTCCTCCTGTTCACCACCAGGCCTTCACCTCCTGTTCACCACCAGGCCTCCACCTCCTGTTCACCACCAGGCCTCCACCTCCTATTCACCACCAGGCCTCCACCTCCTGTTCACCACCAGGCCTCCACCTCCTGTTCACCACTAGGCCTCCACCTCCTTCACCACCAGGCCTCCACCTCCTGTTCACCACCAGGCCTCCACCTCCTGTTCACCACTAGGCCTCCACCTCCTGTTCACCACCAGGCCTCCACCTCCTATTCACCACCGGGCCTCCACCTCCTGTTCACCACTAGGCCTCCACCTCCTGTTCACCACTAGGCCTCCACTTCCTGTTCACCACCAGGCCTCCACCTCCTGTTCACCACCGGGCCTCCACCTCCTGTTCACCACCGGGCCTCCACCTCCTGTTCACCACCGGGCCTCCACCTCCTATTCACCACCAGACCTCCACCTCCTGTTCACCACCAGGCCTCCACCTCCTATTCACCACCAGGCCTCCACCTCCTATTCACCACCAGGCCTCCACCTCCTATTCACCACCAGGCCTCCACCTCCTATTCACCACCAGGCCTCCACCTCCTTACCAGCTCCCCTTGACAGTCAGACAGAGGAATCGTTCCAAATGTGAACCCTGCTCCCTTGATAGTACATAAGAGCTCTGGGCCCTTTGGAATGCAGACGAAGACAGTCAGGCAGGTAGAAGACAGTCAGGCAGGTAGAAGACAGTCAGGCAGGTAGAAGACGGTCAGGCAGGTAGAAGACGGTCAGGCAGGTAGAAGACAGTCAGGCAGGTAGAAGACGGTTAATGGGAAATAAAGGGAACTGGGTTATTGAAGACCAAGTTAATTCATCAATAGTTTCACTGTCTAGCTCCTTAGAAAGAGAACAACTGTCTAGCTCCTTAGAACCACTGTCTAATTCCTTAGAAAGAGAACCACTGTCTAGCTCCTTAGAAAGAGAACCACTGCCTAGCTCCTTAGAAAGAGAACCACTGTCTAGCTCATTAGAAAGAGAACCACTGTCTAGCTCCTTAGAAATAGAACCACTGTCTAGCTCCTTAGAAAGATAACCCCTGTCTAGCTCCTTAGAAAGAGAACCACTGTCTAGCTCATTAGAAAGAGAACCACTGTCTAGCTCATTAGAAAGAGAACCACTGTCTAGCTCCTTAGAAAGAGAACCACTGTCTAATTCCTTAGAAATAGAACCACTGTCTAGCTCCTTAGAAAGAGAACCACTGTCTAGCTCCTTAGAAAGAGGACCACTGTCTAGCTCCTTAGAAAGAGAACCACTGTCTAGCTCCTTAGAAAGAGAACCACTGTCTAGCTCATTAGAAAGAGAACCACTGTCTAGCTCCTAAGAAAGAGAACCCCTGTCTAGCTCCTTAGAAAGAGAATCACTGTCTAGCTCCTTAGACAGAGAACCACTGTCTAGCTCAATAGAAAGAGAACCACTGTCTAGCTCCTTAGAAAGAGAACCACTGTCTAGGTCCTTAGAAAGAGAACCACTGTCTAGGTCCTTAGAAAGAGAACCACTGTCTAATTCCTTAGAAATAGAACCACTGTCTAGCTCCTTAGAAAGATAACCACTGTCTAGCTCCTTAGAACCACTGTCTAGCTCCTTAGAAAGAGAACCACTGTCGAGCTCCTTAGAAACATAACCACTGTCTAGCTCCTTAGAAAGAGAACCACTGTCTAGCTCCTTAGTACCACTGTCTAGCTCCTTAGAAAGAGAACCACTGTCTAGCTCCTTAGAAAGATAACCACTGTCTAGCTCCTTAGACAGAGAACCACTGTCTAGCTCAATAGAAAGAGAACCACTGTCTAGCTCCTTAGAACCACTGTCTAGCTCAATAGAAAGAGAACCACTGTCTAACTTCTTAGAAAGAGAACCACTGTCTAGCTCCTTAGAGAGAGAACCACTGTCTAGCTCCTTAGAAAGAGAACCACTGTCTAGCTCCTTAGAAAGATAACCACTGTCTAGCTCCTTAGAAAGAGAACCACTGTCTAGCTCCTTAGAAAGAGGACCACTGTCTAGCTCCTTAGAAAGAGAACCACTGTCTAGCTCCTTAGAAAGATAACCACTGTCTAGCTCCTTAGAAAGAGAACCACTGTCTAGCTCCTTAGAAAGATAACCACTGTCTAGCTCCTTAGAAAGAGAACCACTGTCTAGCTCCTTAGAAAGAAAACAACTGTCTAGCTCCTTAGAAAGAGAACAACTGTCTAGCTCCTTAGACAGAGAACCACTGTCTAGCTCCTTAGAAATAGAACCCCTGTCTAGCTCCTTAGAAAGAGAACCACTGTCTAGCTCCTTAGAAAGAGAACCACTGTCTAGCTCCTTAGAAGGAGAACAACTGTCTAGCTCCTTAGAACCACTGTCTAGCTCCTTAGAACCACTGTCTAGCTCCTTAGAAAGAGAACCACTGTCTAGCTCCTTAGAAAGAGAACCACGGTCTAGCTCCTTAGAAAGAGAACCACTGTCTAGCTGTTTAGAAAGAGGACCACTGTCTAGCTCCTTAGAAAGATAACCATTGTCTAGCTCCTTAGAAAGAGAACCACTGTCTAGCTCCTTAGAACCACTGTCTAGCTCCTTAGAACCACTGTCTAGCTCATTGGAAAGAGAACCACTGTCTAGCTCCTTAGAACCACTGTCTAGCTCCTTAGAACCACTGTCTAGCTCATTAGAACCACTGTCTAGCTCATTGGAAAGAGAACCACTGTCTAACTCCTTAGAACCACTGTCTAGCTCCTTAGAAAGAGAACCACTGTCTAGCTCCTTAGAAGGAGAACAACTGTCTAGCTCCTTAGAACCACTGTCTAGCTCCTTAGAACCACTGTCTAGCTCCTTAGAAAGAGAACCACTGTCTAGCTCCTTAGAAAGAGAACCACTGTCTAGCTCCTTAGAAAGAGAACCACTGTCTAGCTGTTTAGAAAGAGAACCACTGTCTAGCTCCTTAGAAAGAGAACCACTGTCTAGCTCCTTAGAACCCCTGTCTAGCTCCTTAGAACCACTGTCTAGCTCCTTAGAACCACTGTCTAGCTCATTGGAAAGAGAACCACTGTCTAGCTCCTTAGAACCACTGTCTAGCTCCTTAGAAAGAGAACCACTGTCTAGCTCTTTAGAACCACTGTCTAGCTCCTTAGAAAGAGAACCACTGTCTAGCTCCTTAGAAGGAGAACAACTGTCTAGCTCCTTAGAAGGAGAACAACTGTCTAGCTCCTTAGAACCACTGCCTAGCTCCTTAGAACCACTGTCTAGCTCCTTGGTAAGAGAACCACTGTCTAGCTCCTTGGTAAGAGAACCACTGTCTAGCTCCTTAGAACCACTGTCTAGCTCCTTAGAAAGAGAACCACTGTCTAGCTCCTTAGAACCACTGTCTAGCTCCTTAGAAAGAGAACCACTGTCTAGCTCCTTAGAAAGAGAACCACTGTCTAGGTCCTTAGAAAGAGAACCACTGTCTAGCTCCTTAGAAAGAGAACCACTGTCTAGCTCCTTAGAAAGAGAACCACTGTCTAGCTCCTTAGAACCACTGTCTAGCTCCTTAGAAAGAGAACCTCTGTCTAGCTCCTTAGAAAGAGAACCACTGTCTAGCTCCTTAGAAAGAGAACCACTGTCTAGCTCCTTAGAAAGAGAACCACTGTCTAGCTCCTTAGAAAGAGAACCACTGTCTAGCTCCTTAGAACCACTGTCTAGCTCCTTAGAAAGAGAACCTCTGTCTAGCTACCTCATCAGAGCAACAAGCCTTCCCTTTTCACTGCACTGCTATGGTACGCATCCCAAATGGCATCCTATTCCCTCTTTAGTGCACTACTTTAGACCAGTATCCTATTGGCATCCTATTCCCTCTTTAGTGCACTACTCTTCAGCAGAGCCCCGGTTACAAGTAGCGGACTATATAGTGGAATAGGGTGCTGTTTCACAGCCGTTTGGTCTGTGTTTCTGTGTCTTCGTTGGCATTTAAAGCAAGATCAATTGTGAGAATTGGTGTCTCCACTTCAAAGCTGAAGACAGTATTCTCAACAGGTGCTGACCTTCTGGCATTCCTCTCCTCTCAGAGGTAGTACCTCCCGTCTACAGCTAGCCTGGCAGGAATTCTGGTAATACCTCCCGTCTACAGCCAGCCTGGCAGGAATTCTGGTAATACCTCCCGTCTACAGCTAGCCTGGCAGGAAATCTGGTAATACCTCCCGTCTACAGCTAGCCTGGCAGGAATTCTGGTAGTACCTGCCGTCTACAGCTAGCCTGGCAGGAAATCTGGTAATACCTCCCGTCTACAGCTAGCCTGGCAGGAAATCTGGTAATACCTCCCGTCTACAGCTAGCCTGGCAGGAATTCTGGTAATACCTCCCGTCTACAGCTAGCCTGGCAGGAAATCTGGTAATACCTCCCGTCTACAGCTAGCCTGGCAGGAATTCTGGTAATACCTCCCGTCTACAGCTAGCCTGGCAGGAAATCAGATTAATAAGGACAGGGGGTGCTGTTTTCACTTTTGGGGAAAATCGTATCCAATTTAAACGGCCTCGTACTCAATTCTTGCTCGTACAATATGCATATTATTATTAATATTGGATAGAAAACACTCTCTAGTTTCTAAAACCGTTCTAATTATTTCTCTAAGTGAAACAGAACTCTTTTTACAGCCCATTTCCTATCCGGAAGTGAGATTTCCAAAAGCGAGGTCTCTCTTCAAGAGCTTGTCTATAAAAGGGCATGTCACTTATGACTGTAGAAACACGTCATACACCTTCCCCTGGGTGTCATGCGGAAGTGAGAGCAGAAATGACTTGATTATCTCGTTCTGGGATTGAATACAACCTCTTGGAGTGAGAGGTCCGCCATTATTTTTTTTTGGAAGGCGCGAAGTTGGACCTGGAATCGCCTCCTGGAAAACCGTCGTTATAGGTGAATATGATCTCCGGCTTCGATTTTATTTGATACATGTCACAATATCATCCTAAAGTATGTTTTTTCAATATAGTTTAATTATATTATTGAAATTTATTCGGGACTTTAGACGTGATGCGTTGGAGGAATTTGTTCAAGAAGGAGAGGTTAGCGCCGCACGGCCAGTGTGCTTGCTAATTCAAGAGGGAAATAGTTCGTTCTGGATCCAAACAAAGACGGTTCTGAACAAAGGACCCCTTGTACAACATTCTGATGGAAGATCAACAAAGATAAGGACCCAATTTGGGATGCTATTTCATATATCTGTCGAACTGTGCTATCGCTACCGTTTGCCTTGAATCAATGCTGTTGTGTGATAGCTATTGTAGTAAGCTAATATAACGATATATTGTGTTTTCGCTGTAAAACACTTCAAAAATCGGAAATATTGGCTGTATTCACAAGATCTTTGTCTTTCATTTGCTATCCACCATATATTTCTCTGAAATGTTTTATGATGAGTAATTAGGTAGTTGACGTTGGTGTCTGTATTTACTCTGGCTACTCCCGTGCTATTTCTGACTGTAGCTATGATGGTAGCAGTAATGTAAAACTGATTTATAGCTCAAATATGCACATTTTTTGAACAAAACATAGATTTATTGTGTAACATGTTATAGGACTGTCATCTGAGGGAGTTGTTTCTAGGTTAGTTAGGTTGGTTCTAGGTTAGTTAGGTTGGCTTTGTGCATGCTACCTGCATGCTACCGGTGCTGTGAAAAATGTCTGTCTGTCTTTTGTATTTGGTGGTGAGCTAACATAAATATACGTGGTGTTTTCGCTGTAAAACATTTTAAAAATCGGAAATATTGGCTATATTCACAAGATCTTTGTCTTTCATTTGCTATCCACCATATATTTTTCTGAAATGTTTTATGATGTGTAATTAGGTAGTTGACGTTGGTGTCTGTATTTACTCTGGCTACTCCCGTGCTATTTCTGACTGTAGCTATGATGGTAGCAGTAATGTAAAACTGATTTATAGCTCAAATATGCACATTTGTTGAACAAAACATAGATTTATTGTGTAACATGTTATAGGACTGTCATCTGAGGGAGTTGTTTCTAGGTTAGTTAGGTTGGTTCTAGGTTAGTTAGGTTGGCTTTGATTTTGCTACCTGTGCTGTGAAAAATGTCTGTGCTTTTTTCTATTTGTTGGTGAGCTAACATAAATATATATTGTGTTTTCCCTGTAAAACATTTAAAAATCGGACATGTTGGCTGGATTCACAAGATGTGTATCTTTCATTAGCTGTATTGGACTTGTTAATGTGTGAAAGTTAAATATTTCTAAAAAAATATTTTTTGAATTTCGCGCTCTGCCTTTTCAGTGGAATGTGGGAGGAGTTCCGCTAGCGGAACGCAGGGGCTAGACAGGTTAAACCCATTCTGGTAATACCTCCCATCTACAGCTAGCCTGGCAGGAATTCTGGTAATACCTCCCGTCTACAGCTAGCCTGGCAGGAATTCTGGTAATACCTCCCGTCTACAGCTAGCCTGGCAGGAATTTAGATTAAAACCCATTCTGGTAATACCTCCCGTCTACAGCTAGCCTGGCAGGAATTCAGATTAAACCCATTCTGGTAATACCTCCCGTCTACAGCTAGCCTGGCAGGAATTTAGATTAAACCCATTCTGGTAATATCTCCCGTCTACAGCTAGCCTGGCAGGAATTCAGATTAAACCCATTCTGGTAATATCTCCCGTCTACAGCTAGCCTGGCAGGAATTCAGATTAAACCCATTCTGGTAATACCTCCCGTCTACAGCTAGCCTGGCAGGAAGTCAGATTAAACCCATTCTGGTAATACCTCCCGTCTACAGCTAGCCTGGCAGGAAGTCAGATTAAACCCATTCTGGTAATACCTCCCGTCTACAGCTAGCCTGGCAGGAATTCAGATTAAAACCCATTCTGGTAATACCTCCCGTCTACAGCTAGCCTGGCAGGAAGTCAGATTAAAACCCATTCTGGTGCTATTTCTACTGCTTCAGAGGAATAGGAGAGCAGTACAAGGCTGACCCGACACACTAATAGACTGTATAAGGTAGCCATAGACAGACAGGAAGCTGAATTCATTCACACCTTCCTCCCAACCCTTTATCCGAAAGACGATACAAAACAAAGACTTTGTCTTTTGGAATGCAACAATGAAACGATACATGTTTGCTATTTTAATACCTATGCTGTATAACACAATGGGAGGGATTTATATGTGAACTGTGATGAAGTCATGGTGTTCCTCTCCTCTTCCCTACACATTATTTTGACCACAAACCTTATGCTGGTAACACACTGAGCCATCCTATGGGGTCTGCTGTGCCATGGTGTCAACCAGGTCTATATATTTAGTGTATATGACCCATGCAGGAATCAAACCCACGACTCCCGAGCGGCGCGGTGGTCTAAGGCACTGCATCTCATCTGCAAGAGGCGTCACTACAGTCCCCTGGTTTGAATCCAGGCTGTATCACATCCGACCGTGATTGGGAGTCCAGTAGGGCGGCGCACAATTGGCCCAGCGTCGTCCGGGTTTGGCCGGGGTAGGCCGTCATTGTAAATAAGAATGTGTTCTTAACTGATTTACCTAGTTAAATAAAGGTTACATTTTTTTTTATGAGAAGAACATGGTGTAAGCCTGCTCAGCCAAAGTCCCCATAGAGTGACCCAGGGTCTAGGATCCAGGCTGTCCAGGTCTTCATAGAGTGACCCAGGGTCTAGGATCCAGGCTGCCCAGGTCTTCATAGAGTGACCCAGGGTCTAGGATCCAGGCTGACCAGCTCCCCCATAGTGTGACCCAGGGTCTAGGATCCAGGCTGTCCAGGTCTTCATAGAGTGACCCAGGGTCTAGGATCCAGGCTGTCCAGGTCTTCATAGTGTGACCCAGGGTCTAGGATCCAGGCTGTCCAGGTCTTCATAGAGTGACCCAGGGTCTAGGATCCAGGCTGACCAGCTCCCCCATAGTGTGACCCAGGGTCTAGGATCCAGGCTGTCCAGGTCTTCATAGTGTGACCCAGGGTCTAGGATCCAGGCTGTCCAGGTCTTCATAGAGTGACCCAGGGTCTAGGATCCAGGCTGACCAGCTCCCCCATAGTGTGACCCAGGGTCTAGGATCCAGGCTGACCAGCTCCCCCATAGAGTGACCCAGGGTCTAGGATCCAGGCTGACCAGCTCCCCCATAGTGTGACCCAGCGTCTAGGATCCAGGCTGACCAGCTCCCCAAAGAGTGACCCAGGGTCTAGGATCCAGGCTGACCACGTCTTCATAGTGTGACCCAGGGTCTAGGATCCAGGCTGTCCAGGTCTTCATAGTGTGACCCAGGGTCTAGGATCCAGGCTGTCCAGGTCTTCATAGTGTGACCCAGGGTCTAGGATCCAGGCTGTCCAGGTCTTCATAGTGTGACCCAGGTCTAGGATCAGGCTGTCCAGGTCTTCATAGAGTGACCCAGGGTCTAGGATCCAGGCTGACCAGCTCCCCCATAGAGTGACCCAGGGTCTAGGATCCAGGCTGACCAGCTCCCCCATAGTGTGACCCAGGGTCTAGGATCCAGGCTGTCCAGGTCTTCATAGTGTGACCCAGGGTCTAGGATCCAGGCTGACCAGCTCCCCCATAGTGTGACCCAGGGTCTAGGATCCAGGCTGTCCAGGTCTTCATAGTGTGACCCAGGGTCTAGGATCCAGGCTGACCAGCTCCCCCATAGTGTGACCCAGGGTCTAGGATCCAGGCTGACCAGCTCCCCCATAGTGTGACCCAGGGTCTAGGATCCAGGCTGTCCAGGTCTTCATAGAGTGACCCAGGGTCTAGGATCCAGGCTGTCCAGGTCTTCATAGTGTGACCCAGGGTCTAGGATCCAGGCTGTCCAGGTCTTCATAGAGTGACCCAGGGTCTAGGATCCAGGCTGTCCAGGTCTTCATAGAGTGATCCAGGGTCTAGGATCCAGGGTGTCCAGGTCTTCATAGTGTGACCCAGACTGTAATATTACTGTATTCATGGTTTATCTCCCTAGTCATACATACAGACTGTAATATTACTGTATTTATGGTTTAACTCCCTAGTCATACATACAGACTGTAATATTACTGTATTCATGGTTTATCTCCCTAGTCATACATACAGACTGTAATATTACTGTATTCATGGTTTATCTCCCTAGTCATACATACAGACTGTAAAATTACTGTATTCATGGTTTATCTCCCTAGTCATACATACAGACTGTAATATTACTGTATTTATGGTTTATCTCCCTAGTCATACATACAGACTGTAAAATTACTGTATTTATGCTTTAACTCCCTAGTCATACAGACAGACTGTAAAATTACTGTATTCAGGGTTTAACTCCCTAGTTATACATACAGACTGTAATATTACTGTATTTATGGTTTATCTCCCTAGTTATACATACAGACTGTAAAATTACTGTATTTATGGTTTAACTCCCTAGTCGTAGATACAGACTGTAATATTACTGTATTCATGGTTTATCTCCCTAGTCATACATACAGACTGTAAAATTACTGTATTCATGGTTTATCTCCCTAGTCATACATACAGACTGTAATATTACTGTATTTATGGTTTATCTCCCTAGTCATACATACAGACTGTAATATTACTGTATTTATGGTTTATCTCCCTAGTCATACATACAGACTATAATATTACTGTATTTATGGTTTATCTCCCTAGTCATACATACAGACTGTAATATTACTGTATTTATGGTTTATCTCCCTAGTCATACATACAGACTGTAAAATTACTGTATTCATGGTTTATCTCCCTAGTCATACATACAGACTGTAATATTACTGTATTTATGGTTTATCTCCCTAGTCATACATACAGACTGTAAAATTACTGTATTCATGGTTTATCTCCCTAGTCATACATACAGACTATAATATTACTGTATTTATGGTTTATCTCCCTAGTCATACATACAGACTGTAATATTACTGTATTTATGGTTTATCTCCCTAGTCATACATACAGACTGTAAAATTACTGTATTCATGGTTTATCTCCCTAGTCATACATACAGACTGTAATATTACTGTATTTATGGTTTATCTCCCTAGTCATACATACAGACTGTAAAATTACTGTATTCATGGTTTATCTCTAGTCATACATACAGACTGTAAAATTACTGTATTCATGGTTTATCTCCCTAGTCATACATACAGACTGTAAAAATACTGTATTTATGGTTTATCTCCCTAGTCATACATACAGACTGTAATATTACTGTATTCATGGTTTATCTCCCTAGTCATACATACAGACTGTAAAATTACTGTATTCATGGTTTATCTCCCTAGTCTACCTACAGACTATAAATTACTGTATTTAGGTTTATCTCCCTAGTCATACCTACAGACTGTAATATTACTGTATTATGGTTATCTCCCTAGTCATACATACAGACTGTAAAATATACTGTATTCATGGTTTATCTCCCTAGTCATACATACAGACTGTAATTACTGTATTTATGGTTATCTCCCTAGTCATACATACAGACTGTAAAATTACTGTTATCATGGTTTATCTCCCTAGTCATACATACAGACTAAAATTACTGTATTTATGGTTTATCTCCCTAGTCATACATACAGACTGTAATATACTGTATTTATGGTTTATCTCCCTAGCCTACATACAGACTGTAAATTACTGTATTCATGGTTTATCTCCCTAGTCATACATACAGACTGTATATTACT
>NC_052325.1:1296845-1310259 GCF_016432855.1 Salvelinus namaycush | reverse complement strand
TCTCCACCTCAAAGACACAGTGGCCCTAGCCAATTTACTCAACGTCTCCACCTCAAAGACACAGTGTCCTAGCCCAATTTACTCACCGTCTCCACCTCAAAGACACAGTGTCCTAGCCCAATTTACTCACCGTCTCCACCTCAAAGACACAGTGTCCTAGCCCAATTTACTCAACGTCTCCACCTCAAAGACACAGTGTCCTAGCCCAATTTACTCAACGTCTCCACCTCAAAGACACAGTGTCCTAGCCCAATTTACTCAACGTCTCCACCTCAAAGACACAGTGTCCTAGCAATTTCTCAACGTCTCCACCTAAAGACACAGTGTCCTAGCCAATTTCCTCAACGTCCACCTCAAAGACACAGTGTCCTAGCCCAATTTACTCAACGTCTCCACCTCAAAGACACAGTGTCCTAGCCCAATTTACTCACCGTCTCCACCTCAAAGACACAGTGTCCTAGCCCAATTTACTCACCGTCTCCACCTCAAAGACACAGTGTCCTAGCCCAATTTACTCAACGTCTCCACCTCAAAGACACAGTGTCCTAGCCCAATTTACTCAACGTCTCCACCTCAAAGACACAGTGTCCTAGCCCAATTTACTCAACGTCTCCACCTCAAAGACACAGTGTCCTAGCCCAATTTATTCAACGTCTCCACCTCAAAGACACAGTGTCCTAGCCCAATTTATTCAACGTCTCCACCTCAAAGACCACAGTGCTCTAGCCCAATTTACTCACCGTCTCCACCTCAAAGACACAGTGTCCTAGCCCAATTTACTCACCGTCTCCACCTCAAAGACACAGTGTCCTAGCCCAATTTACTCACCGTCTCCACCTCAAAGACACAGTGTCCTAGCCCAATTTACTCAACGTCTCCACCTCAAAGACACAAAATCAACCTCCTCTTTTCTTTCTCATCATCATAAAGAAAATGCGCGATCTAGAACCTAAAAGGGTTATTCGGCTGTCTCCATAGGAGAACCCCACGAAGAACCCTTTTTGGTTCCAGGTAGAACCCTTTACACAGAGGTTTCTACATAGAACCCCAACAGAGTTCTCTCTGGAACCCCAAAAAATGGTTATCCTATAGGGAGAGCAGAAGAACATTGTTGGAAGCCATTTTTCTAAGAGTGTAGAGGCTTGTGGGGCAGTGGGGACATCCGGGGGACGACCCGTTTCTCCCTGTAGCATCTCCAGTTTCTACCCCGTAGCATGGGATCTGAAGGAAACTGAGGGCTTGTCAAAGCAGGAAGTGGAGTATATTACAGCCTGAGCTATCCCAGGTGCCTCTCGCTGTGTGTGATGGAGACGCCATCTACAACCACATGAAAAACACGTGTAACCACTAACGGGGGAGGAGGGGGGAGACGGGGGAGATTAAAACAGGGATGGAAAAAGCAGCAGGTAGGCTGTTCCAATCCTGACCTTTCCTCCCTCTCTCTCTCCTCTTTCTCCTGCCCGCCCTCCCTCCCCACCACCTCCCTCCCTCCCTGCCTCCTCTCCTCATCTCTCTCTCTCTCTCTCTCTCTCTCTCTCTCTCTCTCTCTCTCTCTCTCTCTCTCTCTCCTCTCTTCTCTCTCTCTCTCCCTGCCTGTCTGCCTCCCTCCCTCCTCATCTCTCTCCCTCTCTCTCCCTCCTCATCTTCCTCCCTCCCTCCCTCTCCCTCTTCCTGCCTCCCTGCCTCCCTCCTCTCTCCCTCCTCTCCCCCACTAAAAGCTCTATTACCACTGTACCACTATTACACTGTGTGTGTGTGTGTGCAGGTGTGTGTGTGTGTGCAGGTGTGTGCGTGTATGTGTGCGTGCAGGTGTGTGTGTGTGTGTGTGCATGCAGGTGTGTG
The DNA here is from genome assembly GCF_016432855.1 of Salvelinus namaycush. NCBI lineage: Eukaryota > Metazoa > Chordata > Actinopteri > Salmoniformes > Salmonidae > Salvelinus > Salvelinus namaycush. The sequence continues at coordinate 1,308,417 of NC_052325.1, read as the reverse complement.
TGTGTGTGCAGGCCTGCCAGCACAGGTAACAGTGACAGCTCCCACAGTGGGATGATGAATGGCAACGAGAGAGCCTTTGTTCTGCCAGGTAACCTTGCCTCTGCCCCATAAGTCCCAGCATGTCTACGTATGTGTGTACAGATACTATAGATGCCAAAAGTCCTTGTCTCCTACCTTAGGGTTATTGCCGTGTGTGTGTGAATGTGTGTCTGTGTGTGTGTGTGTGTGTGTGTGTTGGTGTGTGTGTGTGTGTGTGTGTGTGTGTTGGTGTGGTGTGTGGTGTGTGTGTGTGTGAGAAGGTGTGTATCGTGTGTGTGTTTGAATGTGTGTCTGTGTGTGTGTGTGTGTGTGTGTGTGTGTGTGTGTTGTGTGTGTGGGTGTGTGTGTGGTGTGTGTGTGTGGGTGTGTGTGTGAGAAGGTGTGTATCGTGTGTGTGTGTGTTGTGTGTGTGTGTGTGTGTGTGTGTGTGGTGTGTGTGTGGTTTGGTGTGTGTGTGTGTGTGTGTGTGTGTGTGTGTGTGTGTGTGAAGGTGTGTCTCTGTGTGTGTATAAAGGACGTCAAGCTGCTTAGCAAGTACCACCTCCTCCCGATTTGGCCCATATCTTCCTGCTGGTTCGGCTGACACTGAGGCTGACACTGACACCGAGGCTGACACTGAGGCTGACACTGAGGCTGACACTGACACCGAGGCTGACACCGAGGCTGACACCGAGGCTGACACCGAGGCTGACACTGAGGCTGACACTGACACAGAGGCTGACACCGAGGCTGACACTGAGGCTGACACTGAGACTGACACTGACACCGAGGCTGACACTGAGGCTGACACTGAGGCTGACACTGAGGCTGACACTGACACCGAGGCTGACACTGAGGCTGACACTGAGGCTGACACTGACACCGAGGCTGACACCGAGGCTGACACTGAGGCTGACACTGAGGCTGACACTGACACCGAGGCTGACACCGAGGCTGACACTGACACTAAGGCTGACACCGAGGCTGACACCGAGGCTGACACTGACACCGGGGCTGACACCGGGGCTGACACCGTAGCTGACACCGAGGCTGACACCGAGGCTGACACCGGGGCTGACACAGGGGCTGACACCGGGGCTGACACCGGGTGTATAACTGACACCGAGGTTGACACCGAGTCTGACACCGTAGCTGACACCGAGGCTGACACCGAGGATGACAGCGAAGCTCAAATCCAGGACCTCTGCCTTACTAGCACATGTGACCGCCCTCCCGAAGCGTCTTAACAGTCGGCGCCACGTGAAAAACTAGCTATTCACTGGCACAAGCAGGACCCTTCAGGCTGAGGAGACAGGTTCACACATCTCCACGTGCTACACTAGTGTATCCTACCTTGTGGTTCTTGCCGAATCGGTAGACCATCCAGTCCTCTCCATTGGTGCTGACCTCCAGCTTAAAGGTTGTGACGTAGTAGGACTTCTGGGTCTCCTTGGACACCGCTCCCTGGGTAGAGATACCCGTCAACACCTTCAGGACATGGAGATCCACCTGGGGAACGGAGAGAGGGAGAGAGAGAGAGAAAGAGAGAAGAGAGGAGAGAGGAGAGAGAGAGAGAGTGAGAGAGAGAGACAGAGAGAGAGAGAGACAGAGAAAGAGAGAAGAGAGGAGAGAGGAGAGAGAGAGAGAGTGAGAGAGAGAGAGAGAGAGAGAGAGAGAGAGAGAGAGGGAGAGAGAGGGGAGAGAGAGAGAGACAGAGAGAGAGAGAGACAGAGAGAGAAGAGAGGAGAGAGGAGAGAGGAGAGAGAGGGAGAGAGAGGGAGAGAGAGAGAGAGACAGAGAAAGAGAGAAGAGAGGAGGAGGAAGAAGAAGGAGGGAGAGAGAGGGAGAGAGAAGGAGACAGAGAAAGAGAGAAGAGAGGAGGAGAGGACAGAGAGAGAGAGTGAGAGAGAGAGACAGAGAGGAGAGAGAGAGGGAGAGAGAGGGAGAGAGAGAGAGAGACAGAGAGAGAGAGAGAGAGAGAGAGAGAGAGAGAGAGAGAGAGAGAGAGGGAGAGAGAGGGAGAGAGAGATGAGTGACAGAAAGACAGAGATGGAGAAAGAACATAATCAAGATCATTTGAACAACTATGATTATTTGAGTCCATCAGTCTAGGTCTGAGATTGCTCTCACCTCCTCTCTATCTCACCTCGCACTATCTATCTATCTCTCTCTCTCTCCCTCCTCTCTCTCACTATCTCTCCTCTCTCTCGTTCTCCTCCATCTCTCTCTCCTCCCTTTCTCTCTCCTCTCTCTATCTCTCTCCCTCTATCTCTCTCTCCTCCATCTCTCTCTCTCCCTCTCTCTCTCTCCCTCTCCTCTCTCCCTCTCCTCTCTCCTCCATCTCTCTCTCCTTCCTCTCTCTCCTCCATCTCTCTCTCCTTCCTCTCTCCTCTCTCTCTCTCTCCTCCTTCCTCTCTCTCTCTCTCTCCTCCCCTCTATCTCTCTCTCCTTCCTCTCTCTCCTCCATCTCTCTCTCCTTCCTCTCTCTCCTCCATCTCTCTCTCCTTCCTCTCTCCTCTCTCTCTCTCCTCCTTCCTCTCTCTCCTCTCTCTCTCTCTCTCCTCCTTCCTCTCTCTCCTCTCTCCTCCATCTCTCTCTCCCTCTCCTCTCTCTCCTCCATCTCTCTCTCCTCCCTCTCTCTCCTCCATCTCTCTCTCTCTCTCCCTCTCTACTACTGCAGCGATCGATAGTAATGACCCTGGTGCTCATTCTAATTTCCCTTCACACAATACCGATGATCACCTTCCTATTTCATCTCCATTCTGCTCTGCTACGTGGCTGGACTAGGAATACTACCAGGGTCTATATCAGCCAGGAGACACACACACACACACACACACACACACACACACACACACACACACACACACACACACACACACACACACACACACACACACACACACACACACACACACACACACACACACACACACACACACACATACCCACCAGGAGTTTAATCTGCAACTCTCTCAGCCTCCCAGGCCCAGTCCTCTGGGAGCAGCTCTCAGCTCTGCTCTCTGAATCCCTGATCCCCGGCTACGTCCCAAATGGCACCCTAGTCCATATATAGTGCACTGCAGAGTCCTAGTCTAAAGTAGTGCACTATATAGGGAATAGGGTGCCATAGGGTTCTGGTCTAAAGTAGTGCACTATATAGGAAATAGGGTTCCATTATTGGTTTATTCAGTTCCCCATTAGTTTTTGCCGAAGCAGCAGCTATTCTTCCTGGGGTCCACACTGATACTGTACACTGATAGACAAGGACAGTCACACAAATTAAACATACACAACATACAAACAATACAAATAGAGAATCATGGGTGTTAGAGTGTGTTAGAGTGATAGAGTGTGATATAGTGTGATATAGTGTGATGTAGTGTGATAGAGTGTGATAGAGTGTGATATAGTGTGATATAGTGTGATGTAGTGTGATAGAGTGTGATAGAGTGTGATAGAGTGTGTTAGAGTGATAGAGTGTGACAGAGTGTGATGTAGTGTGATAGAGTGTGATATAGTGTGATAGAGCGTGATATAGTGTGATAGAGTGTGATAGAGTGTGTTAGAGTGATAGAGTGTGACAGAGTGTGATGTAGTGTGATAGAGTGTGATATAGTGTGATAGAGCGTGATATAGTGTGATAGAGTGTGATAGAGTGTGATATAGTGTCTCTGGGTGATATAGTGTGACATAGTGTGATATAGTGTGATATAGTGTGATAGAGTGTGATAGAGTGTGATAGAGTGTGATATAGTGTGATATAGTGTGATAGAGTGTGATAGAGTGTGATAGAGTGTGATATAGTGTCTCTGGGTGATATAGTGTGACATAGTGTGATATAGTGTGATAGAGTGTGATATAGTGTGATATAGTGTGATATAGTGTGATAGAGTGTGATATAGTGTGATAGAGTGTGATATAGTGTGATATAGTGTGATAGAGTGTGATAGAGTGTGATATAGTGTGATATAGTGTGATATAGTGTGATAGAGTGTGATAGAGTGTGATATAGTGTGATATAGTGTGATATAGTGTGACATAGTGTGATATAGTGTGATATAGTGTGATAGAGTGTGACATAGTGTGATATAGTGTGATAGAGTGTGATATAGTGTGATAGAGTGTGATATAGTGTGATATAGTGTGATATAGTGTGATATAGTGTGATAGAGTGTGATAGAGTGTGATATAGTGTGATATAGTGTGATAGAGTGTGATATAGTGTGATATAGTGTGATATAGTGTGATAGACTGTGATATAGTGTGATATAGTGTGATATAGTGTGATAGAGTGTGATATAGTGTGATATAGTGTGATAGAGTGTGATATAGTGTGATAGAGTGTGATATAGTGTGATATAGTGTGATATAGTGTGATATAGTGTGATATAGTGTGATATAGTGTGATATAGTGTGATATAGTGTGATATAGTGTGATAGAGTGTGATATAGTGTGATATAGTGTGATATAGTGTGATATAGTGTGATATAGTGTGATATAGTGTGATATAGTGTGATATAGTGTGATATAGTGTGATAGAGTGTGATAGAGTGTGATAGAGTGTGATATAGTGTGATAGAGTGTGATATAGTGTGATAGAGTGTGACATAGTGTGATATAGTGTGATAGAGTGTGATATAGTGTGATAGAGTGTGATATAGTGTGATATAGTGTGATAGAGTGTGATAGAGTGTGATAGAGTGTGATATAGTGTGACATAGTGTGATATAGTGTGATAGAGTGTGATATAGTGTCTCTGGGTGATATAGTGTGACATAGTGTGATAGAGTGTGATATGGTGTGATAGAGTGTGATAGTATGATATAGTGTGATAGAGTGTGATATGGTGTGATAGAGTGTGATAGAGTGTGATATAGTGTGATATAGTGTGATATAGTGTGATAGAGTGTGATATAGTGTGATAGAGTGTGATATGGTGTGATATAGTGTGATATAGTGTGATATAGTGTGATATAGTGTGATAGAGTGTGATAGAGTGTGATATGGTGTGATATGGTGTGATAGAGTGTGATATAGTGTGATATAGTGTGATATAGTGTGATAGAGTGTGATAGAGTGTGATAGAGTGTGATATGGTGTGATATGGTGTGATATGGTGTGATATGGTGTGATATGGTGTGATAGAGTGTGATAGAGTGTGATAGAGTGTGATATAGTGTGATAGAGAGTGATACAGTGTGACATAGTGTGACATAGTGTGATATAGTGTGATATAGTGTGATATAGTGTGATAGAGAGTGATATAGTGTGATACAGAGTGATATAGTGTGATATAGTGTGTTAGAGTGTGATATAGTATGATAGAGAGTGATATAGTGTGATAGAGAGTGATATAGTGTGATAGAGTGTGATAGAGTGTGATATAGTGTGATATAGTGTGATATAGTGTGTTAGAGAGTGATATAGTGTGATATAGTGTGATATAGTGTGATATAGTGTGATATAGTGTGTTAGAGTGTGATAGAGTGTGATATGGTGTGATAGAGTGTGATATAGTGTGATATAGTGTGATATAGTGTGATATGGTGTGATATGGTGTGATATAGTGTGTTAGAGTGTGATATAGTGTGATAGAGTGTGATATGGTGTGATAGAGTGTGATATAGTGTGATATAGTGTGATAGAGTGTGATAGAGTGTGATATAGTGTGATATAGTGTGATGTAGTGTGTTAGAGTGTGATATAGTGTGATAGAGTGTGATATGGTGTGATAGAGTGTGATAGAGTGTGATAGAGTGTGATATAGTGTGGTATAGTGTGATATGGTGTGATAGAGTGTGATATAGTGTGATATAGTGTGATAGAGTGTGATATAGTGTTATATGGTGTGATATAGTGTGATATAGTATGATAGAGTGTGATATAGTGTGATATAGTGTGATATAGTATGATATAGTGTGATATAGTGTGATATAGTGTGATATAGTGTGATATAGTGTGATATAGTGTGATATAGTGTGATATAGTGTGATATAGTGTGATATAGTGTGATATAGTGTGATATAGTGTGATATAGTGTGATAGAGTGTGATATAGTGTGATAGAGTGTGACATAGTGTGATATAGTGTGATATAGTGTGATAGAGTGTGATATAGTGTGATATAGTGTGATATAGTGTGATATAGTGTGATAGAGTGTGATATAGTGTGATATAGTGTGATAGAGTGTGATATAGTGTCTCTGGGTGATATAGTGTGACATAGTGTGATAGAGTGTGATATGGTGTGATAGAGTGTGATAGTGTGATATAGTGTGATAGAATGTGATATGGTGTGATAGAGTGTGATATAGTGTGATATAGTGTGATATAGTGTGATAGAGTGTGATAGAGTGTGATAGAGTGTGATAGAGTGTGATAGAGTGTGACATAGTGTGATATAGTGTGATATAGTGTGATAGAGTGTGATATAGTGTGATATAGTGTGATAGAGTGTGATATAGTGTGATATAGTGTGATAGAGTGTGATATAGTGTGATATAGTGTGATAGAGTGTGATATAGTGTCTCTGGGTGATATAGTGTGACATAGTGTGATAGAGTGTGATATGGTCTGATAGAGTGTGATAGTGTGATATAGTGTGATAGAGTGTGATATGGTGTGATAGAGTGTGATATAGTGTGATAGAGTGTGATATGGTGTGATATAGTGTGATATAGTGTGATATAGTGTGATATAGTGTGATATAGTGTGATATAGTGTGATATAGTATGATATAGTGTGATATAGTGTGATATAGTGTGATATAGTGTGATATAGTGTGATATAGTGTGATATAGTGTGATATAGTGTGATATAGTGTGATATAGTGTGATATAGTGTGATATAGTGTGATAGAGTGTGATATAGTGTGATATAGTGTGATATAGTGTGATATAGTGTGATATAGTGTGATATAGTGTGATAGAGTGTGATATAGTGTGATATAGTGTGATATAGTGTGATATAGTGTGATATAGTGTGATATAGTGTGATATAGTGTGATAGAGTGTGATAGAGTGTGATAGAGTGTGATAGAGTGTGATAGAGTGTGATATAGTGTGATAGAGTGTGATATAGTGTGATAGAGTGTGACATAGTGTGATATAGTGTGATAGAGTGTGATATAGTGTGATAGAGTGTGATATAGTGTGATATAGTGTGATAGAGTGTGATAGAGTGTGATAGAGTGTGATATAGTGTGACATAGTGTGATATAGTGTGATAGAGTGTGATATAGTGTCTCTGGGTGATATAGTGTGACATAGTGTGATAGAGTGTGATATGGTGTGATAGAGTGTGATAGTATGATATAGTGTGATATAGTATGATTTTGTTTGATATAGTGTGATATAGTGTGATATAGTGTGATATAGTGTGATATAGTGTGATAGAGTGTGATATAGTGTGATAGAGTGTGATATGGTGTGATATAGTGTGATATAGTGTGATATAGTGTGATATAGTGTGATAGAGTGTGATAGAGTGTGATATGGTGTGATATGGTGTGATAGAGTGTGATATAGTGTGATATAGTGTGATATAGTGTGATAGAGTGTGATAGAGTGTGATAGAGTGTGATATGGTGTGATATGGTGTGATATGGTGTGATATGGTGTGATAGAGTGTGATAGAGTGTGATAGAGTGTGATATAGTGTGATAGAGAGTGATACAGTGTGACATAGTGTGACATAGTGTGATATAGTGTGATATAGTGTGATATAGTGTGATAGAGAGTGATATAGTGTGATACAGAGTGATATAGTGTGATATAGTGTGTTAGAGTGTGATATAGTATGATAGAGAGTGATATAGTGTGATAGAGAGTGATATAGTGTGATAGAGTGTGATAGAGTGTGATATAGTGTGATATAGTGTGATATAGTGTGTTAGAGAGTGATATAGTGTGATATAGTGTGATATAGTGTGATATAGTGTGATATAGTGTGTTAGAGTGTGATAGAGTGTGATATGGTGTGATAGAGTGTGATATAGTGTGATATAGTGTGATATAGTGTGATATGGTGTGATATGGTGTGATATAGTGTGTTAGAGTGTGATATAGTGTGATAGAGTGTGATATGGTGTGATAGAGTGTGATATAGTGTGATATAGTGTGATAGAGTGTGATAGAGTGTGATATAGTGTGATATAGTGTGATGTAGTGTGTTAGAGTGTGATATAGTGTGATAGAGTGTGATATGGTGTGATAGAGTGTGATAGAGTGTGATAGAGTGTGATATAGTGTGGTATAGTGTGATATGGTGTGATAGAGTGTGATATAGTGTGATATAGTGTGATAGAGTGTGATATAGTGTTATATGGTGTGATATAGTGTGATATAGTGTGATAGAGTGTGATAGAGTGTGATATAGTGTGATATAGTGTGATATAGTGTGATATAGTGTGATATAGTGTGATATAGTGTGATATAGTGTGATATAGTGTGATATAGTGTGATATAGTGTGATATAGTGTGATATAGTGTGATATAGTGTGATATAGTGTGATATAGTGTGATAGAGTGTGATATAGTGTGATAGAGTGTGATATAGTGTGATATAGTGTGATATAGTGTGATAGAGTGTGATATAGTGTGATATAGTGTGATATAGTGTGATATAGTGTGATAGAGTGTGATATAGTGTGATATAGTGTGATAGAGTGTGATATAGTGTCTCTGGGTGATATAGTGTGACATAGTGTGATAGAGTGTGATATGGTGTGATAGAGTGTGATAGTGTGATATAGTGTGATAGAATGTGATATGGTGTGATAGAGTGTGATATAGTGTGATATAGTGTGATATAGTGTGATAGAGTGTGATAGAGTGTGATAGAGTGTGATAGAGTGTGATATAGTGTGATATAGTGTGATATAGTGTGATAGAGTGTGATATAGTGTGATATAGTGTGATAGAGTGTGATATAGTGTGATAGAGTGTGATATAGTGTGATATAGTGTGATAGAGTGTGATATAGTGTCTCTGGGTGATATAGTGTGACATAGTGTGATAGAGTGTGATATGGTCTGATAGAGTGTGATAGATGTTATAGTGTGATAGAGTGTGATATGGTGTGATAGAGTGTGATATAGTGTGATAGAGTGTGATATGGTGTGATAGAGTGTGATATAGTGTGATATAGTGTGATATAGTGTGATATAGTGTGATATAGTGTGATAGAGTGTGATAGAGTGTGATATAGTGTGATATAGTGTGATATGGTGTGATATGGTGTGATATAGTGTGATAGAGAGTGATATAGTGTGATATAGTGTGATATAGTGTGATATAGTGTGATATAGTGTGATATAGTGTGATATAGTGTGATACAGAGTGATATAGTGTGATACAGAGTGATATAGTGTGATATAGTGTGTTAGAGTGTGATATAGTATGATAGAGAGTGATATAGTGTGATAGAGAGTGATATAGTGTGATAGAGTGTGATAGAGTGTGATATAGTGTGATATAGTGTGATATAGTGTGTTAGAGAGTGATATCGTGTGATAGAATGTGATATAGTGTGATAGAGTGTGATATAGTGTGTTAGAGTGTGATAGAGTGTGATATGGTGTGATAGAGTGTGATATAGTGTGATATAGTGTGATATAGTGTGATAGAGTGTGATATGGTGTGATAGAGTGTGATATAGTGTGATATAGTGTGTTAGAGTGTGATATAGTGTGATAGAGTGTGATATGGTGTGATAGAGTGTGATATAGTGTGATATAGTGTGATATAGTGTGATAGAGTGTGATAGAGTGTGATATAGTGTGATATAGTGTGATATAGTGTGTTAGAGTGTGATAGAGTGTGATATGGTGTGATAGAGTGTGATATAGTGTGATATAGTGTTATATAGTGTGATAGAGTGTGATATGGTGTGATAGAGTGTGATATAGTGTGATATAGTGTGATAGAGTGTGATAGAGTGTGATATAGTGTGATATAGTGTGACATAGTGTGATATAGTGTGATAGAGAGTGATATAGTGTGATATAGTGTGATATAGTGTGTTAGAGTGTGATATAGTGTGATAGAGTGTGATAGAGTGTGATATAGTGTGATATAGTGTGATAGAGAGTGATATAGTGTGATAGAGTGTGATATAGTGTGATAGAGTGTGATATAGTGTGATAGAGTGTGATAGAGAGTGATAGAGTGTGTTAGAGTGTGATAGAGTGTGATAGAGAGTGATATAGTGTGATATAGTGTGATATAGTGTGATAGAGTGTGATATAGTGTGATATAGTGTGATAGAGTGTGTTAGAGTGTGATAGAGTGTGCTAGAGAGTGATAGAGTGTGATAGAGTGTGATAGAGTGTGATATAGTGTGATATAGTGTGACATAGTGTGATAGAGTGTGATAGAGTGTGATATAGTGTGATAGAGTGTGATATAGTGTGATAGAGTGTGATAGAGTGTGATAGAGTGTGATGTAGTGTGATATAGTGTGATAGAGTGTGATAGAGTGTGATAGAGTGTGATATAGTGTGATAGAGTGTGATAGAGTGTGATATAGTGTGATAGAGTGTGATAGAGTGTGATATAGTGTGATATAGTGTGATATAGTGTGATAGAGTGTGATATGGTGTGATAGAGTGTGATATAGTGTGATATAGTGTGATATAGTGTGATATAGTGTGATAGAGTGTGAGAGAGTGTGATATAGTGTGATATAGTGTGATATAGTGTGATATAGTGTGATAAACAAAGACATAAGGAAGTGGATGGCGGCACATTTTTTAAATTTAAACTCGGACAAAACAGAGATGCTTGTTCTAGGTCCCAAGAAACAAAGCGATCTTCTGTTGAATCTGACAATTAATCTTGATGGTTGTAAAGTCGTCTCAAATAAAACTGTGAAGGACCTCGGCGTTACTCTGGACCCTGATCTCTCTTTTGACGAACATATCAAGACTGTTTCAAGGACAGCTTTTTTCCATCTACGTAACATTGCAAAAATATGAAACTTTTTGTCCAAAAATGTGGCAGAAAAGTAATCCATGCTTTTGTCACTTCTAGGTTAGACTACTGCAATGCTCTACTTTCCGGCTACCTGGATAAAGCACTAAATAAACTTCAGTTAGTTCTAAATACGGCTGCTAGTATCCTGACTAGAACCAAAAAGTTTGATCATATTACTCCAGTGCTAGCCTCCCTACACTGGCTTCCTGTTAAGGCTAGGGCTGATTTCAAGGTTTTACTGTTAACCTATAAAGCGTTACATGGGCTTGCTCCTACCTTTGTTTCTGATTTGGTCCTGCTGTACATACCTACACGTACGCTACGGTCACAAGACGCAGGTCTCCTTACTGTCCCAAGAATTTCTATGGAAACAGCTGGAGGCAGGGCTTTCTCCTATAAAGCTCCATTTTTATGGAATGGTCTGCCTACCCATGTGAGAGACGCAGACTCGGTCTCAACCTTTAAGTCTTTATTGAAGACTCATCTCTAGTAGGTCCTATGATTGAGTGTAGTCTGGCCCAGGGGTGTGAAGGTGAACATAAAGGCACTGGAGCGACGAACCGCCCTTGCTATCTCTG
>NC_052325.1:1239345-1291845 GCF_016432855.1 Salvelinus namaycush | reverse complement strand
TTTGGTTGGGCCAGATTTTCTGAGGGCTGTCCCGAGGCTCTATGGGGTTGGTTTGGGTTGGTGAACTGAGCCTCAGAACCAGCTGGCTGAGGGGACTCTTCTCTGGTTTCATCTCTTGACATTGTAGAGCTGTGTGATGGAATGTTTTAGGGTCACTTGTTTTTAGATGGTTGTAAAATTTGATGGCTCTTTTTTCTATTCGAATGAGGAGGGGGTATTGGCCCAATTCTGCCCTACATGCGTTATTTGGAGTTTTTCTTTGTACTTGCAATACAGTCTTGCAAAACTCTGCATGCAATATTTCAGTTGGATGTTTGTCCCATTTAGTAAATTCATTATTAGAGAGTGGACCCCATACTTCACTGCCATATAGAGCAATTGGTTCTATAACTGATTGAAAAATTTTGAGCCAGATTCTAATTGGAATTTCAATTTTGATGTTCCTTTTAATGGCATAAAATGCTCTTCTTGCTTTGTCTCTCAGCTCATTCACAGCCATGTGAAAGCTACCTGTGTTGCTCATATTTAGTCCTAGATATGTGTAGTTTTTGGTGTGTTCTAATAGAACTGTGTCCAAATAGAATTTATATTTGTCATCCTTATTTCCCGACCTTTTTTGGAATATCATTATATTTGTTTTTTTTAGGTTAACGGTCAGAGCCCAGGTCTGACAGAACCTGTGAAGACGATCTAGGTGCTGCTGTAACCCCTCTTTAGTGGGAGACAGCAGCACCAGGTCATCTGCGTACAGCAGACACTTGATTTCAGTGTTGTGTAGGGTGATACCAGGTGCTGCCGATTCTTCTAATGTTTTTGCCAATTCATTAATGTAGATGTTAAATAATGTTGGACTTATTGGGCAGCCCTGTTTCACTCCCCGCCCCTGAGAGAAGAAGTCTGTTTGACACTACAGAGTGTCTCTCTCTCTCTCTCTCTCTCTCTCTCTCTCTGTTTGTGTCTCTCACTCGCTCTGTTTGTGTCTCTCTCTCTCTCTCTCTCTGTTTGTCTCTCTCTCTCTCTCTCTCTCTCTCTCTCTCTCTCTCTCTCTCTCTCTCTCTCTCTCTCTCTCTCTCTCTCTCTCTCTCTCTCTCTCTCTCTCTCTCTCTCTCTCTCTGTGTTTGTGTCTCTCTCTCTCTCTGTTTGTGTCTCTCTCTCTCTCTCTCTCTCTGTTTTGTCTCTCTCTCTCTCTCTGTTTTGTCTCTCTCTCTCTCTGTTTTGTCTCTCTCTCTCTCTCTGTTTTGTCTCTCTCTCTCTCTCTGTTTGTGTCTCTCTCTCTCTCTGTTTGTCTCTCTCTCTCTCTCTCTCTCTGTTTTGTCTCTCTCTCTCTCTCTCTGTTTGTGTCTCTCTCTCTCTCTCTGTTTGTGTCTCTCTCTTTCTCTGTTTGTGTCTCTCTCTTTCTCTGTTTGTGTCTCTCTCTTTCTCTGTTTGTGTCTCTCTCTTTCTCTGTTTGTCTCTCTCTCTCTCTCTCTGTTTGTGTCTCTCTCTCTCTGTTTGTGTTAGTCTCTCTCTCTCTCTCTCTCTCTCTCTCTCTGTTTGTGTTAGTCTCTATCTCTCTCTCTCTCTCTGTTTGTGTCTCTCTCTCTCTCTGTTTGTGTCTCTCTCTCTCTCTGTTTGTGTCTCTCTCTCTCTCTCTCTCTCTCTCTTCCTCTCTCTCTCTCTCTCTACTTTCCCCACTAAATCTCTTACACTGACATCTCCATGGAAACACACACGTGGCTCTTGAGCCAACACACACAGCTTTGCAGAAACACACATGGAGCACGCGTCACACAGTCATGTCCTTTTCAGAGGCCCCGTTGGTAGCGCTGGGGCTACGTCCCAAACGGCACGCTACTCTCTACATAGTGGCCCTATTCCCATAGGGCACTTGTCAAAAGTAGTGCACTATGCAGGGATTAGGGTGCCATTTGGAACAGGGCATAAGATGTATGCTGGAGAGGCATGCTGGCATTTATGACAGCTGTTAGTCAAGATGGGCTGTCTGAGGCAGGGAGGAAGGTAGCTAGTAGCAGACAGGCAGCTAGTAGCAGGCAGACAGGCAGCTAGTAGCAGGCAGACAGGCAGCTAGTAGCACGCAGACAGGCAGCTAGTGGCAGGCTGGCAGGCAGCTAGTGGCAGACAGGCAGCTAGTAGCAGGCAGACAATCAGCTAGTGGCAGGCAGACAGGCAGCTAGTCGCAGGCAGACAGGCAGCTAGTAGCAGACAGACAGGCAGCTAGTAGCACGCAGACAGGCAGCTAGTAGCAGGCAGACAGGCAGCTAGTGGCAGGCTGGCAGGCAGCTAGTAGCAGGCAGACAGGCAGCTAGTAGCAGGCAGACAGTCAGCTAGTGGCAGGCTGGCAGGCAGCTAGTAGCAGGCAGACAGTCAGCTAGTAGCAGGCAGACAGGCAGCTAGTAGCAGGCAGACAGGCAGCTAGTGGCAGGCTGGCAGGCAGCTAGTAGCAGGCAGACAGTCAGCTAGTGGCAGGCTGGCAGGCAGCTAGTAGCAGGCAGACAGTCAGCTAGTAGCAGGCAGACAGGCAGCTAGTCGCAGGCAGACAGGCAGCTAGTGGCAGGCAGACAGGCAGCTAGTAGCAGGCAGACAGTCAGCTAGTAGCAGGCAGACAGGCAGCTAGTAGCAGGCAGACAGGCAGCTAGTAGCAGGCAGACAGTCAGCTAGTGGCAGGCTGGCAGGCAGCTAGTAGCAGGCAGACAGTCAGCTAGTAGCAGGCAGACAGGCAGCTAGTCGCAGGCAGACAGGCAGCTAGTGGCAGGCAGACAGGCAGCTAGTCGCAGGCAGACAGGCAGCTAGTCGCAGGCAGACAGGCAGCTAGTCGCAGGCAGACAGGCAGCTAGTCGCAGGCAGACAGGCAGCTAGTCGCAGGCAGACAGGCAGCTAGTCGCAGGCAGACAGGCAGCTAGTAGCAGGCAGACAGGCAGCTAGTCGCAGGCAGACAGGCAGCTAGTTGCAGGCAGGCAGACAGGCAGGAAGTCGGCAGACAGACAGCCATGCAGGCAGGTAGGGGCCAGGGGAGCACGCAGGGCCCCTCTGCTAGGTGTTAACAGCTGGGACCTCTGCAGGAACGCATGGACTGCAGAACACTGCCACAGGGTCTGTCACAGACCGCTACACGGCACTACAGAGTGTCACAAACTATACGGAGAGAGAGGTCCACATAACAGACTACCACAGACCGCTACACGGCACTACAGAGTGTCACAAACTATACGGAGAGAGAGGTCCACATAACAGACTACCACAGACCGCTACACGGCACTACAGAGTGTCACAAACTATACGGAGAGAGAGGTCCACATAACAGACTACCACAGACCGCTACACATCACTACAGAGTGCCACAAACTATACGGAGAGAGAGGTCCACATAACAGACTACCACAGACCGCTACACGGCACTACAGAGTGTCACAAACTATACGGAGAGAGAGGTGCACATAACAGACTACCACAGACCGCTACACGGCACTACAGAGTGTCACAAACTATACGGAGAGAGAGGTCCACATAACAGACTACCACAGACCGCTACACGGCACTACAGAGTGCCACAAACTATACGGAGAGAGAGGTCCACATAACAGACTACCACAGACCGCTACACGGCACTACAGAGTGTCACAAACTATACGGAGAGAGAGGTCCACATAACAGACTACCACAGACCGCTACACGGCACTACAGAGTGCCACAAACTATACGGAGAGAGAGGTCCACATAACAGACTACCACAGACCGCTACACGGCACTACAGAGTGCCACAAACTATACGGAGAGAGAGGTCCACATAACAGACTACCACAGACCGCTACACGGCACTACAGAGTGTCACAAACTATACGGAGAGAGAGGTCCACATAACAGACTACCACAGACCGCTACACGGCACTACAGAGTGCCACAAACTATACGGAGAGAGAGGTCCACATAACAGACTACCACAGACCGCTACACGGCACTACAGAGTGTCACAAACTATACGGAGAGAGAGGTCCACATAACAGACTACCACAGACCGCTACACGGCACTACAGAGTATACGGAGAGAGAGGTCCACATAACAGACTACCACAGACCGCTACACAGCACTACAGTGTCACAAACTATACGGAGAGAGAGGTCCACATAACAGACTACCACAGACCGCTACACGGCACTACAGAGTGCCATAAACTATACGGAGAGAGAGGTCCACATAACAGACTACCACAGACCGCTACACGGCACTACAGAGTGTCACAAACTATACGGAGAGAGAGGTCCACATAACAGACTACCACAGACCGCTACACGGCACTACAGAGTGCCATAAACTATACGGAGAGAGAGGTCCACATAACAGACTACCACAGACCGCTACACGGCACTACAGAGTGTCACAAACTATACGGAGAGAGAGGTCCACATAACAGACTACCACAGACCGCTACACATCACTACAGAGTATACGGAGAGAGAGGTCCACATAACAGACTACCACAGACCGCTACACGGCACTACAGAGTATACGGAGAGAGAGGTCCACATAACAGACTACCACAGACCGCTACACATCACTACAGAGTGTCACAAACTATACGGAGAGAGAGGTCCACATAACAGGCTACCACAGACCGCTACACGGCACTACAGAGTATACGGAGAGAGAGGTCCACATAACAGACTACCACAGACCGCTACACGGCACTACAGAGTGTCACAAACTATACGGAGAGAGAGGTCCACATAACAGACTACCACAGACCGCTACACATCACTACAGAGTGCCACAAACTATACGGAGAGAGAGGTCCACATAACAGACTACCACAGACCGCTACACGGCACTACAGAGTGTCACAAACTATACGGAGAGAGAGGTCCACATAACAGGCTACCACAGACCGCTACACGGCACTACAGAGTGTCACAAACTATACGGAGAGAGAGGTGCACATAACAGACTACCACAGACCGCTACACGGCACTACAGAGTGTCACAAACTATACGGAGAGAGAGGTCCACATAACAGACTACCACAGACCGCTACACGGCACTACAGAGTGTCACAAACTATACGGAGAGAGAGGTCCACATAACAGACTACCACAGACCGCTACACATCACTACAGAGTGCCACAAACTATACGGAGAGAGAGGTCCACATAACAGACTACCACAAACTGTCACAATGGCCACTATACTGAGAGAGAGACAGCCAAAGACCGTCACAGATTGTCACTCTGCACTTGTCACTGTACTGAGAGAGAGAGAGACTGACAAAGACCGTCACAGATTGTCACTCTGCACTTGTCACTATACTGAGAGAGAGATTAGTGTGTTCCCTCAGGCCACTACTCCACTATCAAAATATTTACAATACAACATCCATGTGTATGTGTGTGTAGACTGCGTGTCTTATCATGTGTATGTGTGTCTGTACCTGTGTGTGTCTCTTCACAGTCCCCAGCTAGTCATGGCTCTATGTAGTACTGTGTGCCTGCCATAGTCTGTTCTGGACTTGGGGACTGTGAAGGTCCAAAATGGGATATGGATGTGTGTCTGAGCTGTGTGCCAGTAGTTTAGACAGATCGGTGCATTCAGCATGTCAACACTTACAAAAACAAGTAGTGATGAAGTCAATCTCTCCTCCACTTGGAGCCAGGAGAGATTGACATGCATATTATTAATATTAGTTCTCTGTGTACATCCAAGGGCCAGCCGTGCTGCCCTGTTCTGAGCCAATTGTAATCTTCCTCAGTCCCTCTTTGTGGCACCTGATCACACAACTGAACAGTAGTCCAGGTGCGACATAACTAGGGCCTGTAGGACCTGCCTTGTTGATAGTGTTGTTAAGAAGGTAGAAACTAGGGCCTGTAGGACCTGCCTTGTTGATAGTGTTGTTAAGAAGGTAGAAACTAGGGCCTGTAGGACCTGCCTTGTTGATAGTGTTGTTAAGAAGGTAGAAACTAGGGCCTGTAGGACCTGCCTTGTTGATAGTGTTGTTAAGAAGGTAGAAACTAGGGCCTGTAGGACCTGCCTTGTTGATAGTGTTGTTAAGAAGGTAGAAACTAGGGCCTGTAGGACCTGCCTTGTTGATAGTGTTGTTAAGAAGGTAGAAACTAGGGCCTGTAGGACCTGCCTTGTTGATAGTGTTGTTAAGAAGGTAGAAACTAGGGCCTGTAGGACCTGCCTTGTTTATAGTGCTGTTAAGAAGGTAGAAACTAGGGCCTGTAAGACCTGCCTTGTTGATAGTGTTGTTAAGAAGGTAGAGCAGTGCTTTATCATGGACAGACTTCTCCCCATCTTAGCTACTGTTGTATCAATATGTTTTGACCATGACAATTTACAATCCAGGGTAACTCCAAGCAATTTAGTCAGCTCAACGTGCTCAATTTCCACATTATTTATTACAAGATTTTAGTTGATGTTTAGGGTTTAGTGAATGATTTGTCCCAAATACAAGGCTTTTAGTTTTTGAAATATTTAGGACTAACTTATTCCTTGCCACCCACTCTGAAACTAACTGCAACTCTTTGTTAACCTGTTTGGCGTGCAAGCCCGACGTCGGTACACTTATGACAACAGCCAGCTCAAAGTGCAGGGCGCGAAATTCAAAAGATATTTTTTTTTAATATTTAACTTTCACACATTAACAAGTCCAAGACACCAGATGAAAGGTACACATCTTGTGAATCAAGCCAACATGTCCGATTTTTAAAATGTTTTACAGGGAAGACACAATATGTAAATCTATTAGCTAACCACGTTAGCAAAAGACACCATTTTTCATTACTCCACCAGTTATTTACTCCATCAGTAGCTATCACAAATTCGACCAAATAATGATATAAATAGCCACTAACCAAGAAACAAATTCATCAGATGACAGTCTGATAACATATTTATTGTATAGCATATGTTTTGTTAGAAAAATGTGCATATTTCAGGTATAAATCATAGTTTACATTGCAGCTACAGTCAGAAATTGCACCGAAAGCAGACAGAAAAATTACAGACACCAACGCCAAATAACTAAATACTCATCATAAAACATTTCTGAAAAATACATAGTGTACAGCAATTGAAAGACAGGCATCTTGTGATTCCAGACAATATTTCCGATTTATCAAGTGTTTTACAGCGAAAACAAAATGTAGCGTTATATTAGCTTAGCACAATAGCCAGAAACACTTGGGCGCCGGCGACTACGGCAGATATATGAAATAACATCATAAAATGGGTCTTACTTTTGCTGATCTTTCATCAGAATGTTGGACAAGGTGTCCTTTGTCCAGAACAGTTGTTGTTTGGATTCAGAACAGACACTTTCCCTCGTCATTTAGCAAGCGCGCTAGCCGGGTGCCACGACACTCTCCATGTCAACAAACGGAAGAGAACGGAACACAGCAAAACTCCCGAAAAAATTTCAATAATCTGATGAAACCATATTGAAAAAACATACTTTACGATGATATGGTGACATGTATCAAATAAAATCAAAGCCGGAGATTGTAGTCGCCTATAACGGAAGCTAAACAAAAGGCAATCACACTGTCCAGCTCGCGCTATTCAGAGTACCGAAAATGGTGGACACGAGATTCCAAGATGATGTGTTCCAACTCAGATCGAGATAATCAACTCATTTCTTCTCTCACAGCCTCTTGACAACCAGAGGAAGGTGTATGACGTGTATGTATACTAATAGGTATTGTGCCCATGTATAGGCATGAAGAAGAACAGAGCATCGATTTCAGACGTTCCACTTCCTGGTCAGGAAAAGTGCTGCAGAATGAGTTCTGTTTCACTCAGAGAAATAATTCAAACGGTTTTAGAATCTATCCAATAGTAATAATAATATGCATATTGTACGAGCAAGAATTGAGTACGAGGCCGTTTGAAATGGGCACGATTTAACTGGCTACTCAATACTGCCCCTTGCAGCCATAAGAAGTTAAGTGTTGCAGTCATTTCAGTCGCTGTAGTAGCTGACTTGTATAGTGTTGAGTCATCCACACACATAGACACACTCAAAGCCAGTTGCATGCCATTTGTAAAGATTGAAAAAAGTAATGGGCCTAGACAGCTGCCCTGGGGAACTCCTGATTCTACCTGGATTATGTTGGAGAGGCTTCCATTAAAGAACACCCTCTGTGTTCTGTTAGACAGGTAACTCTTTATCCACATTATAGCAGGGGGTGTAAAGCCATAACACATAGGTTTTTCCATCAACAGACTATGATCAATAATGTCAAAAGCCTCACTGAAGTCTAACAAGACAGCCCCCACAATCTTTTAATCATACATTTCTCTACAGCCAGTCATCAGTAATTTGTGTAAGTGCTGTGCTTGTTGTGTGTCCTTCCCTATAACCTTGCTGAAAGTCTGTTGTCAATTTCTTTACTGTAAAACAGCATTGTATCTGGTCAAACAGCATTTTTCTCAAAAAGTTTACAAAGGGTTGGTAACAGGCTGATTGGTCAGCTGTTTGAGCCAGTAAAAGGGGGCTTTACTATTCTTAAGTAGCGGAATGACTTTAGCTTCCCTCCAGGCCTGAGGGCACACACTTTCTAGTAGGCTTAAATTGAAGATGTGGCAAATAGGAGTGGCAATATCGTCTGCAATTATCCTCAGTAATTTCCCGTCCAAGTTTATCAGACCCCGGTGGCTTGTTGTTGTTGATAGACAACAATAATTGTTTCACTTCTTCCACACTGACTATCCGGAATTCAAAATCACAACTTTCATAATTTGATCAGATATACTTGGATGTGTAGTGTCCGCGTTTGTTGCCTAAATTTGCTAATCAATTAAAAAATGATGAATGTTGTTGGCAATATCAGTGGGTTTTGTGATGAATCTGATTCAATGAATGATGGAGCCGAGTTTATCTTTTTGCCCAAAATTTTATTGAAGGTGCTCTAAACATTTTACTATCATTCTTTATTTCATTTATCTTTGTTTCATAGTATAGTTTATTCTTCTTTTTATTCAGTTTAGTCACATGATTTCTCAATTTGCAATACGTTTAGCTAATCGGTTGTTGAAGCAAGACTTATTTGCCATTCCTTTTGCCTCATCCCTCTCAACCGTACAATTTTTCAATTCCTCATCAAATCCATGGGGATTTAACAGTTTTTATATTCATTTTGTTAATGGGTGCATGTTTATTAGTAGCTGGAATAAGCAATTGACTGGTTAGAGAAAGGGTCAGGAAGAGAAGAAGGAAAGAACGCAGGATGGAGAGAGAGAGGAGGCCACACAGCCACTATCTGGAGAGAGAGAGAGAGAGAGAGAGAGAGAGAGAGAGAGAGAGAGAGAGAGAGAGAGAGAGAGAGAGAGAGAGAGAGAGAGAGAGAGAGAGAGAGAGAGAGAGAGAGAGAGAGAGAGAGAGAGAGAGAGAGAGAGAGAGAGAGAGAGAGAGAGAGAGAGAGAGAGAGGGGAAAGGCCCAAATAGGAGGCTCAGCTGGGAGAAGCACACCGATAAAGGCAAAGACAATTGGTGCTTCTGAAATGGCCCCCAATGTCCCTCCTGTTACTATCTGCTATAGGAACCCTGGCAGCGTGCCTCAAACTTTGGAGCTCTTCCTGTACGAGCTGGCCCTTCCTGTCTTCCGGCTTGGCAACAGAGAAGGCCACCACGATTTAGAGACCTGTCTGTCACTGTCACTGTGTTTGTGTGTGCGTGCGTACCTGTGTGTGAGTGTGTGAATAAGTGTGTGTGTGTCCGCTGTCCTCAGTGTCCTCTCATGGTTGTGATACGTTTGTTGTAACTCAGCCAGACAGCAACATGCCTGGGAGATGGTCTACAGATGGCCTATAGATGGTCTACAGATGGTCAATAGATGGTCTACAGATGGTCTACAGATGGTCTATAGATGGTCTACAGATGGCCTATAGATGGTCTACAGTTGGCCTATAGATGGACTACAGATGGTCTACAGATGGTCAATAGATGGTCTACAGATGGTCTACAGATGGCCTATAGATGGTCTACAGTTGGCCTATAGATGGTCTATAGATGGTTAATAGATGGTCAATAGATGGTCTACAGATGGTCTACAGATGGCCTACAGTTGGTCTATAGATGGTCTACAGTTGGTCTATAGATGGTCTACAGATGGTCTACAGATGGCCTATAGATGGCCCCATATAGATGGTCTACAGATGGCCCCATATAGATGGTCTACAGATGGCCCCATATAGATGGTCTACAGATGGCCCCATATAGATGGTCTACAGATGGCCCCATATAGATGGTCTACAGATGGTCTACAGATGGCCTATAGATGGTCTACAGATGGTCTACAGATGGCCTACAGATGGTCTATAGATGGTCTACAGATGGCCTATAGATGGTCTACAGATGGTCTACAGATGGCCTATAGATGGTCTAAAGATGGTCAATAGATGGTCTACAGATGGTCTACAGATGGTCTATAGATGGTCTACAGATCGTCTACAGTTGGTCTACAGTTGGCCTATAGATGGTCTACAGATGGCCTATAGATGGCCTATAGATGGTCTACAGATGGTCTACAGATGGTCTACAGATGGTCTATAGATGGTCTACAGATGGCCTATAGATGGTCTACAGATGGCCTATAGATGGTCTACAGATGGTCTACATATGGTCTACAGATGGTCTACAGATGGTCTACAGATGGTCTACAGATGGCCTATAGATGGTCTACAGATGGCCTATAGATGGTCTACAGTTGGTCTACAGATGGTCTACAGATGGTCTATAGATGGTCTACAGGTGGTCTATAGATGGTCTATAGATGGTCTACAGTTGGTCTATAGATGGTCTATAGATGGTCTATAGATGGTCTATAGATGGTCTACAGATGGTCTACAGATGGTCAATAGATGGTCTACAGATGGTCTACAGATGGTCGACAGATGGTCTACAGATGGCCTATAGATGGCCTATAGATGGTCTATAGATGGTCTACAGATGGTATATAGATGGTCTACAGATGGTCTATAGATGGTCTATAGATGGTCTATAGATGGTCTATAGATGGTCTATAGATGGTCTATAGATGGTCTATAGATGGTCTATAGATGGTCTATAGATGGTCTATAGATGGTCTATAGATGGTCTATAGATGGTCTATAGATGGTCTACAGTTGGTCTACAGATGGCCTATAGATGGTCTACAGATGGTCAATAGATGGTCTACAGATGGTCTACAGATGGCCTACAGTTGGTCTATAGATGGTCTACAGATGGTATACAGATGGCCTATAGATGGTCTAGACTTGGTCTATAGATGGTCTATAGATGGTCTATAGATGGCCTACAGGAAACAATGTCTTCTAGCGACATCTGGCTCCTAACTTGTTGTACCACTTCATACCACATAGTACCACATAGTACCACATAATACCACATAATACCACATAGTACCACATAATACCACATAGTACCACATAGTACCACATCGTACCACATCGTACCACATCGTACCACATTGTACCACATAGTACCACATAGTACCACATAATACCACATAATACCACATAGTACCACATAATACCACATAGTACCACATAGTACCACATCGTACCACATCGTACCACATCGTACCACATTGTACCACATAGTACCACATAGTACCACATCGTAGGTATGACGCCACTATTAATGTTGTGTCTATCTACGTATATTCCGACTCATGGAGAGACTTATCGTCTGTTTCTCAAGTCCGAAAGACTGAGATTCAAACAGATAAACCTGTGCACTGCAATTACTTCTAAAAGTGATTCCAGCTTGAGCTCTTGATCTCTGCAAACGTTGGGTTAACTACCTTTAAAAGTCTATCGCAGGTCGTTGATCTGCATTGGACTGAATCTACACAGAACGAGGGTCCATTTCTGTCCACACGACCCGTGATAGACGAGACACGAGGCACTTTAACACAGTTGTTAAACTGCGGAGTCTCACCTGGATGTACTCCTTGCTGCTGTCCTCGTTGGGCGTCCACGCGTTGTTGCCGTTGTTAAGGCGGGCCTGCCGTGGCAACCAGGTGTTGTCGTAGAAGGAAGAGGAGGCAGTGATCTGGTCGTCAGAGATCTTCCCTGACTCCAAACCTAACGCGTTACTGCAATGAAAGGCTGGTGCAGGAGAGAGGTGGACCAATCAATCAACCAATCAATTAACCAATCAATCAATGACAGGTGGATCAATCAATCAACCAATGAGAGGTGGACCAATCAATCAACCAATCAATTAACCAATCAATCAATGACAGTTGGACCAACCAATCAACCAATGACAGGTGGACAGTCAGATACAGAACAAAAATGGGGGACACCTTTCTGGGGGTCCGAGATAGAAGATAAACACTGATATACACACCCACGCACGAACACACACACACACACACACACACACATACACACACACACACACACACACACACACACACACACACACACACACACACACACACACACACACACACACACACACACGCACACGCACGAACACACACACACACACACACACATACACACAGCAGTACTTACTGTCGCTGACTTCTTTGTGCGTCATGTTGTAGCGAGCAGAGAAGCCATCTTTGGCCACAGCCATGTCCGTGTGGAAGGACAGAGACAGGATACCTGTAGATGACGTGATCTCTGGAGGGATCTTAGTTCCACAGTAACGTCCTATCAGAGGCCCCACTGCAAACACATACACAAACCGGAGACAACCATTAGAAACATGACATTATGTGACGTAACATAACATAGCATAGCATAGCATAGCATTACATAACGTAACATAGCCTAATATAAGATAATATAACGTAACGTAATGCAACATAACATAGCATAACATAACATAGCATAACATAGCATAGCATCGCATAACACAACACAGCATAACATAGCATAACATAGCATAGCATAACACAGCATATAACATAGCATAGCATAGCATAACATAGAATAACATAGCATAACATAGCATAACATAGCATAGAATTACATAACATAGCACGCCATAACATAGCATAGCATAGCATAAAATGACATAACATAACACACAAACCAGCATTAGTAGCCCTTGCCCTAACGCCAGCACCCACATAATGTCCAACACGGTTACTGACCCTGATGAATTCTCAATCAGCCACGTTATGAACAGATCAACAACACTTAGCTAGGACAAAACAACACTGGAAATTACAAGTTGGGCATGTAATAAATCCTGTCGTTCTCAGCAGGCAGGGCAGGCTATAGAGAGATTCCACTGGGAAACAATGAATTGTCTCAGCTCCATCTGTTTATTTCATCCGTCTATCTCTCTATCCCTTCATCTAACACCACGTGAAAAGTCATTTGGGTTTAACGAGAGGTGAGGTGCTCTCTCTGTTCTCTCTGTTCTCTTCGTCCCTCATCTTCACTCCTCCATCTCTGGATTAGATGCGCTTTCTTTCCCTCCGTTCCCTTGATCCAAAGTGATTCATCCCCCTTTCTTACGCTCTTCTCATTCTATTTTCTTCTACCTCTTAATTCCTGGACTTTGTGTGTCAACAGCTGAGTGATTTAGGATTCTATGGTAGGAGGGTGGGAGGGGTTAGTGGGGAGGGAGGGGTTAGTGGGGAGGGGTTAGTGGGGAGGGGTTAGTGGGGAGGGGTTAGTGGGGAGGGAGGGGTTAGTGGGGAGGGAGGGGTTAGTGGGGAGGGGTTAGTGGGGAGGGGTTAGTGGGGAGGGGTTAGTGGGGAGGGAGGGGTTAGTGGGGAGGGAGGGGTTAGTGGGGAGGGAGGGGTTAGTGGGGAGGGGTTAGTGGGGAGGGAGGGGTTAGTGGGGAGGGGTTAGTGGGGAGGGAGGGCATAAGGGGGTGGGAGGGGTTAGTGGGGAGGGAGGGGTTAGTGGGGAGGGGTTAGTGGGGAGGGGTTAGTGGGGAGGGGTTAGTGGGGAGGGAGGGGTTAGTGGGGAGGGAGGGGTTAGTGGGGAGGGGTTAGTGGGGAGGGGTTAGTGGGGAGGGGTTAGTGGGGAGGGAGGGGTTAGTGGGGAGGGAGGGGTTAGTGGGGAGGGAGGGGTTAGTGGGGAGGGGTTAGTGGGGAGGGAGGGGTTAGTGGGGAGGGGTTAGTGGGGAGGGAGGGCATAAGGGGGTGGGAGGGGTTAGTGGGGAGGGAGGGGTTAGTGGGGAGGGGTTAGTGGGGAGGGAGGGGTTAGTGGGAGGGGTTAGTGGGGAGGGAGGGCATAAGGGGGTGGGAGGGGTTAGTGGGGAGGGAGGGGTTAGTGGGGAGGGAGGGGTTAGTGGGGAGGGAGGGGTTAGTGGGGAGGGAGGGGTTAGTGGGGAGGGGTTAGTGGGGAGGGAGGGGTTAGTGGGGAGGGGTTAGTGGGGAGGGAGGGCATAAGGGGGTGGGAGGGGTTAGTGGGGAGGGAGGGGTTAGTGGGGAGGGAGGGGTTAGTGGGGAGGGAGGGGTTAGTGGGGAGGGGTTAGTGGGGAGGGGTTAGTGGGGAGGGGTTAGGGGGGAGGGGTTAGGGGGGAGGGGTTAGTGGGGAGGGAGGGGTTAGTGGGGAGGGAGGGCATAAGGGGGCGGGAGGGGTTAGTGGGGAGGGAGGGGTTAGTGGGGAGGGGTTAGTGGGGAGGGAGGGCATAAGGGGGCGGGAGGGGTTAGTGGGGAGGGAGGGGTTAGTGGGGAGGGAGGGGTTAGTGGGGAGGGGTTAGGGGGGAGGGGTTAGTGGGGAGGGGTTAGTGGGGAGGGGTTAGTGGGGAGGGGTTAGTGGGGAGGGGTTAGTGGGGAGGGAGGGCATAAGGGGGCGGGAGGGGTTAGTGGGGAGGGAGGGGTTAGTGGGGAGGGGTTAGTGGGGAGGGAGGGCATAAGGGGGCGGGAGGGGTTAGTGGGGAGGGAGGGGTTAGTGGGGAGGGAGGGGTTAGTGGGGAGGGGTTAGGGGGGAGGGGTTAGTGGGGAGGGGTTAGTGGGGAGGGAGGGCATAAGGGGGCGGGAGGTGGGGTGCAGCAGAGCGGTAGAAGGGCTATAAGCCGGGGTTTCTGGGACTAATACATTCATCATGTAGCTCTCTCTGTCTTTCTTTCTTTCTCACTCTGACTCCCAGGCACGGAGGACAAGGTAAACGAGGAAAAGAAATCGATCAGAAATATAGATTTTTCCTTTTTTTTAGAGTGGTTGGATATATGAACTAGGCCTCTTGAGCAAATAGGAGAAATACGTATTTGTTGATAGGGCTGAACTGAAAATTACCATATCAATACACACGATGTTACCATAGCAATACTAGCGGGACATTACCATTACAATACTAGAGGGACATTACCACAGTAATAATATATGTACATTACCATAACAATACACATGCACATTACCATATCAATACTAGAGGTACATTACCATATCAATACACATGGCGTTACCATATCAATACTAGAGGTACATTACCATATCAATACTAGAGGTATATTACCATATCAATACTAGAGGTACATTACCATACCAATACTAGAGGTACATTGCCATATCAATACTAGAGGTACATTACCATATCAATACTAGAGGTACATTACCATATCAATACTAGAGGTACATTACCATATCAATACTAGAGGTACATTACCATATCAATACTAGAGGGACATTACCATATGATAATTTATTTCAAATTTTGGGCACAAATGTGTTTACATCCCTATGAGCTATTCTCCTTTGCCAAGATAATCCATCCACCTGACAGGTGTTGCATATCAAGAAACTGATTAAACAGCATGATCATTACACAGGTGCACCTTGTGTTGGGGACACATGTGCAGTGTTCTTACACAGCATAATGCCACAGATGTCAGAAGTGTTTTTTTTTACCCCTCCACAAATATATTTTAGTTGTTTTTTTTACAGCTTTTTTGTTAAATATATTTTTTTTTGCATACATGGTACTTTTATATAAAGCAGTCACATAACAATAATACTTTATCAAACATAAGCTGTTACCAAACATAACTTAACATGAGCTCTTTAATCCCAACCCTCAGCCACTCTCAGCCCATCCCACCTATCACCATAGACCTCAGCTCTTTAATCCCACCCCTCAGCCCATCCCACCTATCACCATAGACCTCGTTTGGTGTCTATGTGCCATATATTTTTCAATCGTACTGTGAAGTTTTACATTCATTTTGAACTTTTCTAATCCTTTAGTATCCACAGATTGTGAGATAAAGATGAACATTTTTCCCACGAGTATTATTATATTATTTATTGACTATGGCTTTCCAAATCGAGCAACACTGCTATTTATAAGGTTAATTTTCAGTGCATGTTGTGATTTTTAAACCGTTCCTGAACCTGTGACCAGAAACAAGCTACATCAATACCAGAATACATGATCTATTGATTCTGTCTCTTCACAACAAAATCTACAGAGCTGAGATTGTTGTATGCCCCATATATATAGCATTCTGTTGGTGCCAATAATGTTATATAATAATTGAATTTAAAAACTCTAAGCGTTGAATCAAGTGTAGCTTTTTGTACCGGTTCATGAACCATGTGCCATGTAATTGGTACATCGAAAATCTCCTTCCATTTATTTTGCAACCTGTATGGCGCAGCCGTCAACATGTTTGTCCTCAGATAAAACTGGTATATGTATCTATTTAATCCCAGTTCCTTTCAGCCAATTTATATCTTTAATATATGGCAGACAAACAAATTCCCTACCTTCTCCCTTTTCCACTTGCCTCCTCCTATTTTTGTGGTGGAGCTGCAATCAGTTGGTTGTAAGTTTGTATTGAGCAGACATTCCCATATATTTTCGATAACTGCATATGTGACATAACTCCTCCATTTCGAATCATAATATCATTAGCAAATATAATTAAAAAAATAAAAATGTCATCATTAATATTTTTTGATTAATCAGTAAATTTGAGTTTAACCATAACATTTGTTGTAATATTTGTTCTATCTTTTCTGGAGGATAAAACTGAAATTGTAACCAGCTTTGTATGTTGTTTAAGAAAGGACGATACTTTAAACAAATTTAATTAGTCAGAAATGGCAAAAAGGACATTTTTGAACAAAGGACGAGCCTTTCTTAATAATCTACCATTTTCTGTTTAAGTATAATTTATGTATGAATGAAGCATTTAGTGAGACGTTTAAAGCTGTAATATGTAATAATTTCACAAACTCATATTCATTATATAAATAGGCCCATTTAATTTTGTCTGGTTTAGCATTCCAAATCAAATTAAATATGTTTTGCTCATATGATTTAAAAAATGAGTCATCTGGACTAGCCAGTGCCATTAGTAAGTAAGTAGACTGTGATAGGACCAAGAAGTTAATCAATGTGATTTTTCCATAAATAGACAAGTATTTACCTCTCCATGGTTGCAGAATTTAAACTATTTTTGCAAACTTTCTATTGAAATTAATTGTGGTAAATGTATTTATATTTTTTGAGATGTGAATACCAAGTATGTCTACTTCACCATCTGCCCATTTTATTGGTAAACTACAAGGTAGTGTAAACACTGTCTTTTTTAACGATCCAATACATAATATGGTGCACTTGTCATAATTAGGTTTTAGTCCAGAGAGGCTAGAAGAGTGATCAACATCTTCAATAAGTCTGTACAGTGATCCAGATTGCGGACATAACCTTTTCTCAATATAGGGGGTGCTGTTTCAACTTTGGAAAATATCGTCTCCAAATTAAACTGCCTCATACTCAATTCTTGCTCGTACAATATGCATATTATTATTACTATTGGATAGAAAACAATCTCTAGTTTCTAAAACCGTTTGAATTATGTCTGTGGGTGAAACAGAACTCTTTCTGCAGCGAAATCCATGACAGGAACTGCGAAGGTCTGAAAACGAGGCTCTGTTCTCAGATCAGTTTAAAGCTCTGTATGTATCCTATGGGTCGACATGAACTGCACCCGCCTTCCCCTGGATGTCAATAAACAATGAGAAGTGGCTTGGAGTTCCTACGTAGTTCTCAGAGCTTTTAAAAGGCCAAGGAACGAGGGGACCTCTCTTTTCGACGTTCGTCATTGCGCAAAGGAAGACCTCAGGATGGCATTTTGAAACGCTCAGTTATCGACCTTAGATATATCCGTCTGTAATTTAATTCGATACAGGTGTTAGAAACATCATAACGAAGTTATTTTAAACCGAGTTATATCAGTTTATGCGAGTATATTGCTATTTTCGGAATTTCCTTAGTATTGCGTTTTGAGGATTTGGGCATGCTGTGGCCACATAGCTATTGTTAGCTGCTAATTCCGAAGTTGAAGACGACGTTTTACAACCAAGCAACGATTCTTTTGGACAAAGGACCACTTGCCCAAGATTCTGATGGAAGCTCGTCCAAAAGTAAGAGCTATTTATGATGTTATTCCGTATTTATGTGGAAAAATGTAAACGGATTTGTCCGCCATTATTGCGGCACTAGTCTGGCTGTAACGCACACTGTATGTCTAGTAACGTTAATTTAAAAAATCTAACTCAGCGGTTGCATTAATAACTAATGCATCTTTCAGAAATGGTGGCTAGATTCACAAGAAGTGTATCTTTCATCTGGTGTCTTGGACTTGTGATTTAATGATATTTAGATGCTAGTATTTACTTGTGACGCTATGCTAGGCTATGCTAGTCAGCTTTTTTACTGGTGGGGGTGCTCCCGGATCCGGGTTTGGGAGGAACTAGAAGTTAAGAAAAAACTAGAGTCATCAACATACATTGACACTTTTGTTTGTATGCCCTAGATTTCTAACCCCTTGATATTCTTGTTAGGTCTAATTTTAATAGCCAGCATTTCAATGGCCATAATAAATAGCTATGGAGACAACGGATAGCCTTGTTTTACTCCTCTTAAAAGCTCAATACTTTCTGAGAAGTAACCATGATTTACTATTTGACATCTGGGGTTGCTGTACATAACTTTAACCCATTGTATAAGAGATTCACTCAAATTAAAGTAATTTAAATATAAATTCTAGTCGTACTTTATCAAACGCCTTTTCAAAATTTGCTATGAAGACCAGGCCTGGTATCTTCGATGTTTCATCATGTTCAATTGTTTCAAGAAATTGTCGTATATTATCTCCAATATATCGTCCCATGTAAAAAAAACAGTCTGATCAGGATGAACAATATCTGGTAAAATCTTTTTTATTCTATGTGCTATGCATTTCGCTAGGAAGTGTTAGAGGCCTCCAGTTTTTTAAATGGACAGGATCTTTATACTTACTACCTGGGTCCTGTTTTAGTAGTAATGAAATAGGACCTTCTTGTTGAGTACCTGAAAGTTTACCATTTGTATAGGAGTAATTAGAACATGCTAATAATGGATCTTTGAGTACATCAAAAAAGGTCTGATATACCTCTATTGGTATACCGTCAAGCCCTGGGGGTTTTCCAGACATGAAAAGATTGTATTGCCTGAAAAAGTTCCTCTTCTGTAAATTGGCCTTCACGCAGGTCTTTCTGTAAATGTGTTAATTTTACATTATTATTATTTTTATTATTATTATAATTATTAGGAAAATAAATCCTTATCGTTAACATCATTCAGTGGAAATGGAGGAGACTGAAAAGAAAACATATGCTTCAAATATTTTGCTTCCTCTTCCAAAATGTAATTTGGTGAATCATGGATAACTCCATCATTTGTAACAAGTTTCAATAAATTAGTTTTGGTCAAATTTCTATATTGAAGATTCAAGAAACACTTTGTGCATTTTTCACAATTTTCCATCCAATTCTCTTTATTATTGTAATACATTACACTTGATCATTCTTGAATAAGTACGTCCGTTTCTTTTTGTTTTTCCTCGAACCTATATTGTGCTTCTATAGTACAGTTTCCATTTCCATCTACCTGCGCTGTTAGTTCCTCTTTTTGCTGTATTAGTCTCATCTCTTTTGACCTAAACTGAATATGTTTTAACCTTTTGTCAATAGGGGGAGCAGTTAGCATTTTTTTTTTCCGGGTGTCGCCAAATTAAACTGCCTCGTGCTCAATTCTTGATCGTACAATATGCATATTATTAATTCTATTGGATAGAAAACACTCTCTAGTTTCTATAGCCGTTGGAATTTTGTCTGTGGGTGACCCAGAACTCTTTCTACAGCGAAATCCATGACAGGTACTGCGATGGTCTGAGAGCGAAGCTCTGATTTCAGATCAGTTTTAAAAGTCTGTGTATATCCTATGGAACGACATGAACTGCACCCGCCTTCCCCTGGATGTCAGTAACCAATGAGAAGTGGAATGGGCTTTCTGCGTAGCTCTCAGACGTTATAAAAGGCCAAGGAGTGAGGGTAGCCCCCCTTTCGACTCTTGCCATTACGCAGAAGAGGACCTCGGGATGCCATTTTCAGAGGCTCGGTTATCAACGTGAAATGTATCCGTCTGTAATTTAATTCGATATAGGAGTTAGAAACATCATAACGTAGTTAATTTAAACCGTTTTATAGCAATTTATATCCGTTTAGTGCGATTTTGAGGAATTTATATGTGATGCTCTTTGAAGCTTTGGGCACGTTTCGGGGTCCCGGTCGAACGTTAGTGGGCATTTCGACGGACAGAGGACATCTTTCGACCAAAAGAAGATTAGACCCAAGAAAGGATACATTGCCCAAGAATCTGATGGAAAATCACCTCATAGTAAGAAATATTTAATATGATAAATCGTTGTTCTGTCGAAATATTTTAAACGCATAATCCGCCATTTTGTTTGCTATAGCTTCGCTTGGCGAACCCTGTATTGCACAGTAAGGATAATTTTAGAAATGTAAATCAGCGATTGCATTAAGAACTAATTTGTCTTTCGATTCCTGTCAACCCTGTATTTTTTAGTCAAGTATATGATTAGCTTTCGATTAAACTAGATCACTATGAAAGATGGCGTCCGACATGTTGAGGCTTGATTTGCTACTATTTTCATTGTATAACCACGTTTTTTTATGGCTAAATATGCACATTTTCGAACAAACAATATATGTATGTTGTAATATGATGTTACAGGAGTGTCAACGGAAGAATTCTGAGAAGGTTAGTGAAAAAATTTATATATTTTGGCGATGATTACGTTATCGCTCTCTTTGGCTTGAATCGATGCTCTGGTAATGTTTGCACATGTGGTATGCTAACTTATCGATTTATTGTGTTTTCGCTGTAAAACGCTTAGAAAATCTGAAATATTGTCTGAAATCACAAGATCTGTGTCTTTCCATTGCTATGCTTTGTCTATTTTTATGAAATGTTTTATGATGAGTAAATTGGTCATACACGTTGCTCTCTGTAGTAATTCTAGTCGCTTTGGTGAGATTTGTGTTGGTGGCTGCAATGGCAAACTATGATTTATACCTGAAATATGCACATTTTTCTAACAAAACCTATCCTATACCATAAATATGTTATCAGACTGTCATCTGATGAGGTTTTTTCTTGGTTAGTGGCTATCAATATCTTAGTTTAGCCGAATTGGTGATAGCTACTGGTGTTGAGAAAAAATGGTGGACAAAGAAAAATGGTGTCTTTTGCTAACATGGTTAGCTAATAGATTTACATATTTTGTCTTCCCTGTAAAACATTTTAAAAATCTGAAATGGTGACTTTATTCACAAGATCTGTATCTTTCATTTGGTGTCTTGGACTTGTGATTTAATGATATTTAGATGCTACTATTTAAATGTGACGCTATGCTAGTGATGCTAATCAGTGTGGGGGGGTGGGGGGTGATCCCGGATCCGGGTTTCTGAGGCAGTAAAAGTTAATGATGAGTATTGTATTGAATGGCCTCTAAAAGTACATTTCAAAGTGTCCCATACAATAAAGGGATGTCTCAAGTTTTGAGGGAGTGTGCTATTGGCATGCTGACTGCAGGAATGTCCACCAGAGCTGTTGCCAGAGAAATGAATGTACATTTTTCTACCATAAGCCTTGGTAGACGTCAGAAACGTCCAACGTCGTTTTAGAGAATTTGGCAGTACGTCCAACCGGCCTCACAACCACAGACCACGTATAACCACGGAAGCCCAGGACCGCCACATCCGGCTTTTTCACCTGCGGGATCGTCCGAGGTTTGTGTGTTTGCACTACCAAAGCATATCTTCACAAACTGTCAGAAACCGCCTCAGGGAAACTCGTCTGTGTACTCGTCCTCCTCACCAGGGACTTGACCTGATTGCAGTTCGGCGTCGTAACCGACTTCAGTGGGCAAATGTTCACCTTCGATGGCCACTGGCACGCTGGAGAAATGTACTCTTCACGGATGAATCCCGGTTTCAATTGTACTGGGCAGATGGCATTTTTTGTTTTTATTTAACTTTGCTGATGGTTTGCTGATTTGCTTAGGTCAACGTTGTGAACAGAGTACCCCATGGTGGAGGTGGGGTTATGGTTTGGGCAGGCATAAGCTACAGACAACGAACACACTTGCATTTTATCGATGTAAATTTGATGAGATCTTGAGGCCCATTGTTGTGTCATTCATCCACCGCCATCACCTCATGTTTCAGCATGATAATATATTACCCCATGTCCCAAGGATCTGTACACAATTGCTGGAAACTGAAAATGTCCCAGTTCTTCCATGGCCTGCATACTCAACAGACATGTCACCCATTGAGCATGTTTGGGATGCTCTGGATCGACGTGTACAACAGCGTGTTCCAGTTCCCTCCAATATCCAGCAACTTCGCACAGCCATTGAAGAGGAGTGGGGGAACATTCCACAGGCCACAATCAACAGCCTGATCAACTCAACGCAAAGGAGATGTGTCGCACTGCATTAGGCAAATGGCGGTCACACCAGATACTGACTGGTTTTCTGATTCACACTCCTACCTTTTTTTTAAGGTACCTGTGAACAACAGATGTATTCCCAGTCATGTGACATCCATAGATTAGGGCCTAATTTATTTATTTCAATTGACTGATTTCCTCATATGAATTGTAACTCAGTAAAATCTTTGAAATGCTTGCATGTTGCATTTATATTTGTTGTTCAGTGTAAATTCTAATAACTGCTATTTTTCTGGATATTCACAAATAAATCCCCCCCCCCAAAAAAAAAATCAGTGCGGCCCTCAGTTTGAATTCGTTATCCTGATGTGGCCCTCAAGCCAAAAGGTTTGCCCACCCCTGCCATAGAGGCCTCATACCACCTCGGACAGCAGAGTGAAGCCACTATCATCATTCCATACCAGCCTCCCCATCAGAGCCCAGGCACTGTTGCCATAATGCTTAGCCTGGTATTTATTACAGCTATTTTATTAGCGGTGCATTACCTGTTATCTCTCTCTCTGTCTCTCTGTCTCTCTCTCTCTCTCTGTCTCTCTCTCGCCCTCTCTCTCTCTCTCTCTCTCTCTCTCTCTCTCTCTCCATCTCTCTCTCTCTCTCTCTCTCTCTCTCTCTCTCTCTCTCTCTCTCTCTCTCTCTCTCTCTCTCTCTCTCTCGCCCTCTCTCTCTCTCTCTCTCTCTCTCTCTGCCTCTCTCTCTCTCTGCCTCTCTCTCTCTCTCTCTCTCTCTCTCTCGCCCTCTCTCTCTCTCTCTCTCTCTCTCTCTCTCTCTCTCTCTCGCCCTCTCTTTCTTTCTCTCTCTCTCTCTCTCTCTCTCTCTCTCTCTCTCTCTCTCTCTCTCTCTCTCTCTCTCTCTCTCTCTCTCTCTCTCTCTCTCTCTGCCTCTCTCTCTCTCTGCCTCTCTCTGCCTCTCTCTATCATCTACAGAGTGGGGCTAAAAAGCCTCTGCTCTCACCGAAGCGGAGAGGAGAGAGGGGAAGAAGGAGTTGTTTTAACCTTTATCAGTAAAAATAATTTGTTACCAAAATAATACAGCAAATAATACAGCCAGAAGGTTTCATCCTTGACTGGAAAAGAGCACAGTAAATGACTGTCTAAATAACACTACCAGAAGAGAAGCAGTCTCTACCCTGCCAGCCTCCACCCTCCACCTAGAAAGAAGCAGTCTCTGCCCTGCCAGCCTCCATCCTCCACCTAGAAAGAAGCAGTCTCTACCCTGCCAGCCTCCACCCTCCACCTAGAAAGAAGCAGTCTCTGCCCTGCCAGCCTCCACCCTCCACCTAGAAAGAAGCAGTCTCTACCCTGCCAGCGTCCACCCTCCACCTAGAAAGAAGCAGTCTCTGCCCTGCCAGCCTCCACCCTCCACCTAGAAAGAAGCAGTCTCTACCCTGCCAGCCTCCACCCTCCACCTAGAAAGAAGCAGTCTCTACCCTGCCAGCCTCCACCTAGAAAGAAGAAGTCTCTACCCTGCAAGCCTCCACCTAGAAAGAAGCAGTCTCTACACTGCCAGCCTCCACCCTCCACCTAGAAAGAAGCAGTCTCTACCCTGCCAGCCTCCACCCTCCACCTAGAAAGAAGCAGTCTCTACCCTGCCAGCCTCCACCTAGAAAGAAGCAGTCTCTGCCCTGCCAGCCTCCACCTAGAAAGAAGTGGTCTCTACCCTGCCAGCCTCCACCTAGAAAGAAGCAGTCTCTGCCCTGCCAGCCTCCACCCTCCACCTAGAAAGAAGCAGTCTCTACCCTGCCAGCCTCCACCCTCCACCTAGAAAGAAGCAGTCTCTGCCCTGCCAGCCTCCACCTAGAAAGAAGCAGTCTCTGCCCTGCCAGCCTCCACCCTCCACCTAGAAAGAAGCAGTCTCTGCCCTGCCAGCCTCCACCTAGAAAGAAGCAGTCTCTGCCCTGCCAGCCTCCACCCTCCACCTAGAAAGAAGCAGTCTCTGCCCTGCCAGCCTCCACCTAGAAAGAAGCAGTCTCTGCCCTGCCAGCCTCCACCCTCCACCTAGAAAGAAGCAGTCTCTACCCTGCCAGCCTCCACCTAGAAAGAAGCAGTCTCTACTCTGCCAGCCTCCACCTAGAAAGAAGCAGTCTCTACACTGCCAGCCTCCACCCTCCACCTAGAAAGAAGCAGTCTCTACCCTGCCACCCTCCACCTAGAAAGAAGCAGTCTCTACCCTGCCAGCCTCCACCTAGAAAGAAGCAGTCTCCGCCCTGCCAGCCTCCACCCTCCACCTAGAAAGAAGCAGTCTCTGCCCTGTCAGCCTCCACCTAGAAAGAAGCAGTCTCTACCCTGCCAGCCTCCACCTAGAAAGAAGCAGTCTCTACCCTGCCAGCCTCCACCCTCCACCTAGAAAGAAGCAGTCTCCGCCCTGCCAGCCTCCACCCTCAACCTAGAAAGAAGCAGTCTCTGCCCTGCCAGCCTCCACCTAGAAAGAAGCAGTCTCTACCCTGCCAGCCTCCACCTAGAAAGAAGCAGTCATTACACTGCCAGCCTCCACCCTCCACCTAGAAAGAAGCAGTCTCTACCCTGCCAGCCTCCACCTAGAAAGAAGCAGTCTCCGCCCTGTCAGCCTCCACCCTCCACCTAGAAAGAAGCAGTCTCTGCCCTGCCAGCCTCCACCTAGAAAGAAGCAGTCTCTACCCTGCCAGCCTCCACCTAGAAAGAAGCAGTCTCTACCCTGCCAGCCTCCACCCTCCACCTAGAAAAAAGCAGTCTCTGCCCTGCCAGCCTCCACCTAGAAAGAAGAAGTCTCTACCCTGCCAGCCTCCACCCTCCACCTAGAAAAAAGCAGTCTCTGCCCTGCCAGCCTCCACCTACAAAGAAGCAGGCTCTACCCTGCCAGCCTCCACCCTCCACCTAGAAAAAAGCAGTCTCTGCCCTGCCAGCCTCCACCTAGAAAGAAGCAGGCTCTACCCTGCCAGCCTCCACCCTCCACCTAGAAAGAAGCAGACTCTGCCCTGCCAGCCTCCACCCTCCACCTAGAAAGAAGCAGGCTCTACCCTGCCAGCCTCCACCCTCCACCTAGAAAGAAGCAGTCTCTGCCCTGCCAGCCTCCACCCTCCACCTAGAAAGAAGCAGTCTCTACCCTGTCAGCCTCCACCCTCCACCTAGAAAGAAGCAGTCTCTACCCTGCCAGCCTCCACCCTCCACCTAGAAAGAAGCAGTCTCTACCCTGCCAGCCTCCACCCTCCACCTAGAAAGAAGCAGTCTCTACCCTGCCAGCCTCCACCCTCCACCTAGAAAGAAGCAGTCTCTACCCTGTCAGCCTCCACCCTCCACCTAGAAAGAAGCAGTCTCTACCCTGCCAGCCTCCACCCTCCACCTAGAAAGAAGCAGTCTCTGCCCTGCCAGCCTCCACCCTCCACCTAGAAAGAAGCAGTCTCTACCCTGCCAGCCTCCACCCTCCACCTAGAAAGACGCGTTGCCACTCCTCATGATGCTGTTGTAGTCAGAAGTATCAATCACTCTGTAGTTAGAAGAACCAGAAGGTCACTAGAGGAGCTTCCAGGGGCCTTTAAGGGAGAGTACTGTCTGTTGTGTGTGCAGAAGACTTGTGTGTGTGTATGTGTGTGTGTGTGTGTGTGTGTGTGTGTGTGTGTGTGTGTGTGTGTGTGTGTGTGTGTGTGTGTGTGTGTGTGTGTGTGTGTGTGTGTGTGTGTGTGTGTGTGTGTGTGTGTGTGTGTGTGTGTGTGTGTCTATAAGACTCACCCTGTGGCAGACCGTCCCAGACCTCCAACCAGTCGTACTTGCAGTCTCCCTCTCCCCCGGGCAGGGGGTCGTTCTCCAGGTCAAAGGTCAGGAAGGTCAGGGTCACGTCCATGGCCGGGGGCACGATGACAATAAAGGAACACTCCAGGTTATGAGGGTATTTATCAGGGAACCCCGGAGACTCAATGATCCCATTCTGACTGGTGAAGTTACGGGAGCAGTCTGAACCTGAAACAGAAAAAAAATCACAGGAGATTCAATAATTTGGTAGACACATGGATCAGTCAGTCAGTCAGATAATCAGTCAGTCAGTCAGTCAGATAATCAGTCAGTCAGATAATCAGTCAGTCAGATAATCAGTCAGTCAGATAATCAGTCAGTCAGATAAAATGTATTTTTAAAGAACATTGACTTTTAGATGGTAGTGACCAGACTGCTTTTGGCTGTATTGTTATCAGTGGTTGTTGTTACTCAGTGTTAGATGATAGATGTCATGGCTGTCAATCTTGGAAATGTTTTAATAGTTTCCTGTATCTCTCCTTTTGTAGACTCTAATTCCTGTATCTCTCCTTTTGTAGGCTCTGTCTCTCTCTCTCTCTGTATCTCTCTCTCTCTCTCTCTGTATCTCTCTCTCTCTATCTCTATCTCTCTCTCACTCTATTTTGTAGTCTCTAATTCCTGTATCTCTCTTTTGTAGGCTCTGTCTCTCTCTCTCTCTGTATCTCTCTCTCTCTCTCTCTGTATCTCTCTCTCTCTATCTCTATCTCTCTCTCTCTCTCTCTCTATTTTGTAGTCTCTAATTCCTGTATCTCTCCTTTTGTAGGCTCTGTGTCTCTCTCTCTCTGTCTCTCAATTCAATTCAATTCAATTCAATTCAAGGGGCTTTATTGGCATGGGAAACATGTGTTAACATTGCCAAAGCAAGTGAGGTAGAAAATACACAAAAGTGAAACAAACAATACAAATTAACAGTAAACATTACACATACAGAAGTTTCAAAACAATAAAGACATTACAAATGTCATATTATATATATACAGTGTTGTAGCAATGTACGAATGGTTAAAGCACACAAGTTAAAATAAATAGGCATAAATATGGGTTGTATTTACAATGCTGTTTGTTCTTCACTGGTTGCCCTTTTCTTGTGACAACAGGTCACAAATCTTGCTGCTGTGATGGCACACTGTGGAATTTCACCCAGTAGATATGGGAGTTTATCAAAATTGGATTTGTTTTCGAATTCTTTGTGGATCTGTGTAATCTGAGGGAAATATGTGTCTCTAATATGGTCATACATTGGGCAGGAGGTTAGAAAGTGCAGCTCAGTTTCCACCTCATTTTGTGGACAGTGTGCACATAGCCTGTCTTCTCTTGAGAGCCATGTCTGCCTACGGCGGCCTTTCTCAATAGCAAGGCTATGCTCACTGAGTCTGTACATAGTCAAAGCTTTCCTTAAGTTTGGGTCAGTCACAGTGGTCAGGTATTCTGCCACTGTGTACTCTCTGTTTAGGGCCAAATAGCATTCTAGTTTGCTCTGTTTTTTTGTTAATTCTTTCCAATGTGTCAAGTAATTATCTTTTTGTTTTCTCATGATTTGGTTGGGTCTAATTGTGCTGTTGTCCTGGGGCTCTGTGGGGTGTGTTTGTGTTTGTGAACAGAGCCCTAGGACCAGCTTGCTTAGGGGACTCTTCTCCAGGTTCATCTCTCTGTAGGTGATGGCTTTGTTATGGAAGGTTTGGGAATCGCTTCCTTTAGGTGGTTGTAGAATTTAACGGCTCTTTTCTGGATTTTGATAATTAGTGGGTATCGGCCTAATTCTGCTCTGCATGCATTATTTGGTGTTCTACGTTGTACACGGAGGATATTTTTGCAGAATTCTGCATGCAGAGTCTCAATTTGGTGTTTGCCCCATTTTGTGAAATCTTGGTTGGTGAGCGGACCCCAGACCTCACAACCATAAAGGGCAATGGGCTCTATGACTGATTCAAGTATTTTTAGCCAGATCCTAATTGGTATGTTGAAATTTATGTTCCTTTTGATGGCATAGAATGCCCTTCTTGCCTTGTCTCTCAGATCGTTCACAGCTTTGTGGAAGTTACCTGTGGTGCTGATGTTTAGGCCGAGGTATGTATAGTTTTTTGTGTGCTCTAGGGCAACGGTGTCTAGATGGAATTTGTGGTCCTGGCGACTGGACCTTTTTTGGAACACCATTATTTTGGTCTTACTGAGATTTACTGTCAGGGCCCAGGTCTGACAGAATCTGTGCAGAAGATCTAGGTGCTGCTGTAGGCCCTCCTTGGTTGGTGACAGAAGCACCAGATCATCAGCAAACAGTAGACATTTGACTTCGGATTCTAGTAGGGTGAGACCGGGTGCTGCAGACTGTTCTAGTGCCCTCGCCAATTCGTTGATATATATGTTGAAGAGGGTGGGGCTTAAGCTGCATCCCTGTCTCACCCCACGACCCTGTGTGAAGAAATGTGTGTGTTTTTTGCCAATTTTAACCGCACACTTGTTGTTTGTGTACATGGATTTTATAATGTCGTATGTTTTACCCCCAACACCACTTTCCATCAATTTGTATAGCAGACCCTCATGCCCTCTCTCTGTCTCTGTCTGTCTCTATCTCTGTCTCTCTCTCTCTCTCTGTCTCTCTCTCTCTCGCTGTCTCTGTCTCTCTCTGTCTCTCTCTCTCTCTCTCTGTCTCTGTCTCTGTCTCTGTCTCTCTCTGTCTCTCAATTCAATTCAATTCAATTCAAGGGGCTTTATTGGCATGGGAAACATGTGTTAACATTGCCAAAGCAAGTGAGGTAGATAATATACAAAAGTGAAATAAACAATAAAAATTAACAGTAAACATTACACATACAGAAGTTTCAAAACAATAAAGACATTACAAATGTCATATTATATAGATACAGTGTTGTAACAATGTACAAATGGTTAAAGTACACAAGGGAAAATAAATAAGCATAAATCTCTCTCTCTGTCTCTCTCTCTCTGTGTCTCTGTCTCTCTCTCTGTGTCTCTGTCTCTCTCTGTCTCTCTCTCTGTGTCTCTGTCTCTCTCTGTCTCTCTCTGTCTCTGTGTCTCTGTCTCTCTCTGTCTCTCTCTCTGTGTCTCTGTCTCTCTCTGTCTCTCTCTTTCCTTCAACCTACTGTAGCTACATGTTGTGCTAAAGAAAATGTGTGGAATCAGAAATCTTGATCTACAAATGTTGTATTTAGTTTGGGAATCTCATTGCTGTTTGTTGTCAACGTGTCTAGTTTGCTTAGTGAAAGTACATGTTATAAAGAGAGTTTAGATGGCAGAATTACAGCAGAGCCACTAAAAGCTCTATTCACCAGTGTGTTGTCAGTGTGTCTAGTTCACTCAGAGATGCCCTGTAGGTGTTGGTCCTATGGGTCCCTTTAACCCTGTGCTCTGGTCATTAGTACAGTTAACTAGACAACACGGCCCGTTGGTCCTAACGTCTACGTCACAGAGAAAGAGACAGAGCGGGATCAGCTACCAGAGAATCCCCTCAGGCCACCAGCTTGTCTCCTCACTACTGAACACAGACAGGAGAGATGCTGCTCAGGCCACCAGTGTGTCTCCTCACTACTGAACACAGACAGGAGAGATGCTGCTCAGGCCACCAGTGTGTCTCCTCACTACTGAACACAGACAGGAGAGATGCTGCTCAGGCCACCAGTGTGTCTCCTCACTACTGAGCACAGACAGGAGAGATGCTGCTCAGGCCACCAGTGTGTCTCCTCACTACTGAACACAGACAGGAGAGATGCTGCTCAGGCCACCAGTGTGTCTCCTCACTACTGAACACAGACAGGAGAGATGCTGCTCAGGCCACCAGTGTGTCTCCTCACTACTGAACACAGACAGGAGAGATGCTGCTCAGGCCACCAGTGTGTCTCCTCACTACTGAACACAGACAGGAGAGATGCTGCTCAGGCCACCAGTGTGTCTCCTCACTACTGAACACAGACAGGAGAGATGCTGCTCAGGCCACCAGTGTGTCTCCTCACTACTGAACACAGACAGGAGAGATGCTGCTCAGGCCACCTCACTACTGAACACAGACAGGAGAGATGCTGCTCAGGCCACCAGTGTGTCTCCTCACTACTGAACACAGACAGGAGAGATGCTGCTCAGGCCACCAGTGTGTCTCCTCACTACTGAACACAGACAGGAGAGATGCTGCTCAGGCCACCTCACTACTGAACACAGACAGGAGAGATGCTGCTCAGGCCACCAGTGTGTCTCCTCACTACTGAACACAGACAGGAGAGATGCTGCTCAGGCCACCAGTGTGTCTCCTCACTACTGAACACAGACAGGAGAGATGCTGCTCAGGCCACCAGTGTGTCTCCTCACTACTGAACACAGACAGGAGAGATGCTGCTCAGGCCACCAGTGTGTCTCCTCACTACTGAACACAGACAGGAGAGATGCTGCTCAGGCCAGCAGTGTGTCTCCTCACTACTGAACACAGACAGGAGAGATGCTGCTCAGGCCACCAGTGTGTCTCCTCACTACTGAACACAGACAGGAGAGATGCTGCTCAGGCCACCAGTGTGTCTCCTCACTACTGAACACAGACAGGAGAGATGCTGCTCAGGCCACCAGTGTGTCTCCTCACTACTGAACACAGACAGGAGAGATGCTGCTCAGGCCACCAGTGTGTCTCCTCACTACTGAACACAGACAGGAGAGATGCTGCTCAGGCCAGCAGTGTGTCTCCTCACTACTGAACACAGACAGGAGAGATGCTGCTCAGGCCACCAGTGTGTCTCCTCACTACTGAACACAGACAGGAGAGATGCTGCTCAGGCCACCTCACTACTGAACACAGACAGGAGAGATGCTGCTCAGGCCACCAGTGTGTCTCCTCACTACTGAACACAGACAGGAGAGATGCTGCTCAGGCCAGCAGCGTGTCTCCTCACTACTGAACACAGACAGGAGAGATGCTGCTCAGGCCACCAGTGTGTCTCCTCACTACTGAACACAGACAGGAGAGATGCTGCTCAGGCCACCAGTGTGTCTCCTCACTACTGAACACAGACAGGAGAGATGCTGCTCAGGCCACCAGTGTGTCTCCTCACTACTGAACACAGACAGGAGAGATGCTGCTCAGGCCACCAGTGTGTCTCCTCACTACTGAACACAGACAGGAGAGATGCTGCTCAGGCCACCAGCTTGTCTCCTCACTACTGAACACAGACAGGAGAGATGCTGCTCAGGCCACCAGTGTGTCTCCTCACTACTGAACACAGACAGGAGAGATGCTGCTCAGGCCAGCAGTGTGTCTCCTCACTACTAAATGATGCTGCAGTCCCTGGGGACACAATGGTCTATTCATGAGACAACAGACAGACATCTTTTGTATTGTATTTTTTGTGATCATCTGTTTATTACTGTTTAGGGGAAACAGAGAGAGGGAGAGAGAGAGAGAGAGAGAGAGAGAGAGAGAGAGAGAGAAAGCGAGAGAGGGGGAGAGCTAGAGAGAGAGAGAGGGGGGAGAGCTAGAGAGAGAGAGAGAGAGAGGGGGGGAGAGCTAGAGAGAGGGAGAGAGAGAGAGAGAGAGAGAGAGAGAGAGAGAGAGAGAGAGAG
Source organism: Salvelinus namaycush (assembly GCF_016432855.1). Classification (NCBI taxonomy): domain Eukaryota; kingdom Metazoa; phylum Chordata; class Actinopteri; order Salmoniformes; family Salmonidae; genus Salvelinus; species Salvelinus namaycush. The sequence goes on along the minus strand of NC_052325.1, from coordinate 1,259,751 downwards.
AGAGAGAGAGAAAGCAAGAGAGGGGGAGAGCTAGAGAGAGAGAGGGGGAGAGCTAGAGAGAGAGAGAGAGAGAGAGAGAGAGAGAGAGAGAGAGAGAGAGAGAGAGAGAAAAGACAAGCTCTGCTCATAAATGTGTGTGTGTGTGTGTGTGTGGGGGGGGGGGGGGGGGGGGTGTATCTGTGCCTTATGAGTCGTTGCAAGATGAGAGGGTAATATAATGTCACAGGTCCAGCTTCGTCCTCCTCTTCAGGTTCTGTGAGAGACGTGTGTGTGTGTGTGTGTGTGTGTGTGTGTGTGTGTGTGTGTGTGTGTGTGTGTGTGTGTGTGAACCCGGCAGGGTCACAGCTGGTGAGGTAGTGTATAAATAGAGTTAAGAGCTACAGATTTCTCTCCGTTTGTTCTTTGATCCACTGATATTTCTGGCCTCCTCTCCTCTCCTCTCCTCTCCTCTCCTCTCCTCTCCTCTCCTCTCCTCTCCTCTCCTCTCCTCTCCTCTCCTCTCCTCTCCTCTCCTCTCCTCCTCTCCTTTACACCCTGATAGATAAACATGTCCACCAAAATATACGCTTGCTTTATCGACTTCCAAAAAGCATTTGATTCTATTTGGCATACAGGACTGTTGTACAAAGATATTGAAAGTGGCGTAGGGGGTAAAACACGACATAAATTAATCAATGTAAACTGGCAAAACGTATAACATTAAAATTTGCAAGAAAAAAACAGAATTCTTTAACCAGAGGCGGGGCCTTCGTCAGGGTTGTGGAGAGGAGAGGAGAGGAGAGGAGAGGAGAGGAGAGGAGAGGAGAGGAGAGGAGAGGCGAGGCGAGGAGAGGCGAGGCGAGGCGAGGCGAGGCGAGGCGAGGGGAGGGGAGGGGAGAGGAGAGGAGAGGAGAGGAGAGGAGAGGAGAGGAGAGGAGAGGAGAGGAGAGGAGAGGAGAGGAGAGGAGAGGAGAGGAGAGGAGAGGAGAGGAGAGATGCAGCTGTCTGTTGATGTTTCCGGGCAGACAGTGTCGACCCGTTATTCAGGGCAGGTGGGGCCCCACATTTTTTGCATGTTATTTTGGCATTAATACTTGTCACATATCAGTTTGCAAACAATGAAAAAACATATATATCATTGAGTTAATAAAGCCTGGTCTCTTTTTTGTTTTCTAAAAGTAGGGTAAAGCAGCTCCAAAGTGCAGGTGTTTCAGCCTGGCTCGGTGCTTTCTGTGGTGGTGGTGCGAGACAGCAGAAAATAGGAGCATTGTGCCGTGATTGGCTCAGTGTTCTGTCACTCATGGGGACACTACATCACCGCCAAATTTAATGGTGGAGCTAGAAAATTCAAGCCCCTTTGGGTGCTGCCATAGATTAACATTAGAAGTGCCCATCCAAGAAGGCTCAAGGTCATTGGCCACAGATAAAATGACGTCAAATCACGTTATATCTACCGTAGCTTTGATTGGACTGATCATGTCAACATCTTACTTTCAAAATCTTAGCGAGAAAGCTAGCAGTCATCATCACGAATCAAGTCGACAATCTACTGGCAAATCCCTTTCAATTCTTGTCATATGAAGAGAAATAATTAAGAGAAATTAGAGCTAAAACTGGTGCTCATCGGATATAAACATTACACAACAAGTTGGAAATCACAAATTAAACAATGAGTGGTTTGGAAGGAATTTGCAGCTAACTGCAAGCAGTGCAAAGCTTAGCTTTAGCCTGCTATTCAGTGGTGTGGCTGTGTGCTCCCAAGTCTAAGATTAATAAGGGTCCCTTTTCCAAGTTTAAAATTATAAACATTCAACACATTCATCTGTCAATGAAGCATGATTTGTGCCACGCTCAAAACAACTGTTAACTCGGGAACTGCAAAATCTGATTTTAGTGAGTTCAAGACATCTGGGATCTCGGGATAAACGAGCTACGACTGAGAAAAAAAACGTTTTGAACTTTCATCCAACTCGGAAATGTAAATTCGGAACTCTTTCTAGAACTACGACCTGAAGATCACTGACGTCATCATGATACAACCTTGTTTTTTCTTTGAGTTCCCAGATGTCTTGAAAGCACCATAAATCCAGAGAATGCCAGACTTTGATGACAAAGTTTGACGACAAAATTTGCCCACGAAGGGCTACCTTCCTGTTCAAGTGAGCACAGCACAACAAGGTGAGTCCAAAAATGTATTGTCTGCTGCTTCATAAATGATGTAATATGCCAGGGAGATATGTATACTGTAGCTAAGAAGGTAATACTAAGGGTGTGTTGTGTAGTAAGCTGTTAGTAGCCCATGTGCCTCACCCTAATAATATGGTCCCTTTCCCCCTCATAACTTAGCCTACTGTTCTAACTTGGTTATGTAGTCTATAACCTGTTTTAGAGAAATGTCATCATCAAATATTGTAAGAGCTTTCATTGTCTGCTTGTATGCCCCCTTTATTTATCCTACGGTTCTGACTTGGTGTACAGGTAGAATACTGTAAGAACGGCCCATGTTCTGAATTCTGTTGCTGTACATTTCAAAAGTGCTGAACAATAGTTATATTGACTACGTCCGTCCTAGCTCACTCATTATTGTCTTAATCGAAATTACGGATGGCCTCTTATCCGCTTGTCGTCCCCTTATGCCAGTTTGTGGTCACCGTTTGTCACTGCTATAGTGCAATAAATAAACAATCCTCACACTGGATGTTATCTGTCTGTCTGTCTGTCTGTCTGTCTGTCTGTCTGTCTGTCTGTCTGTCTGTCTGTCTGTCTGTCTGTCTGTCTGTCTGTCTGTCTGTCTGTCTGTCTGTCTCTCTCTCTAGCTGTCTGTCTCTCTCTCTCTAGCTGTCTGTCTCTCTCAGAAAGACTGGGAGAGAATCCCTCCCTATCCTTCACACACTATTAAACTGGACTGGCATATATATACTGTCCACTATGTTCCACACATACACAAACACACACACACACACACACACGCACACACACACACACACACACACACACACACACACACACACACACACACACACACACACACACACACACACACACACACACACACACACACACTTAGTCGTACCTTCCGGCATAACGAGATCTTGTTAATACCATGGCAACCGGGTTTACATTCCAACCATTCCAGGTTTCATCATTGTGTGTGTGTGTGTGTGTGTGTGTGTGTGTGTGTGTGTGTGTGTGTGTGTGTGTGTGTGTGTGTGTGTGTGTGTGTGTGTGTGTGTGTGTGTGTGTGTGTGTGTGTGTGTGTGTGTGTGTGTGTGTGTTCACAGCAGCTGCCTCAGCTCAGGGGACGTGGGATACCATGACATCACTTCCTCCCAGGGGAAATCCACTCTGTTCCTCTGTTTCTCTCCCCCTCCCCTCTCTTTCTCCCCCTCCTCTACTCTTTCTCTCCACCTCTCGTCTCTCTCCCCCTCCTCTACTCTCTCTCTCCACCTCCTGTCCTCTCTCTCCCCCTCCTCTCCTCTCTCTCCCTCCCCTCTCTCTCTCCACCTCCTCTCTCTCCCCCTCCTCTCTCCTCTGTCTCTCCCCCTCCTCTCCCCCTCTCTCTCCCCCTCTCTCTCCCCCTCCTCTCCTCTCTCTCCCCATCCTCTCCTCTCTCTCATCTTCCTCTCCTCTCCCTCTCCCCCTTCTCTCCTCCTTCTCCTCTCCTCTCTCTCTGCCTCCTTCTCCTCTCCCCTCTCTCTCTCCACCTCCTCCCCCCCTCTCTCCCCCTCCCCTCTCTCTCTCCACCTCCTCTCCTCTCTCCCCCCCTCCTCTCCTCTCTCTCTCCCCCTCCTCTCTCTCCCCCTTCTCTCCTCTCTCTCTCCCCCTCCTCTCTCTCTCCCCCTCCTCTCTCTCTCCACCTCCTCTCCTCTCTCTCTCCCTCCTCTCCCCTCTCTCTCCCCCTCATCTCTCTCTCCCCCTCCTCTCTCTCTCCCCCTCCTCTCTCTCTCCCTCTCCTCTCCCCTCTCTCTCTCTAAGGGTCTGGGTGTTAACACTAACGACTCTGTTGTGTTAGAGTCCACCGGGTGGGTTCTGTCAAACCACACACACACTTTCCTAAGTCCCAGTAGTGCCAGAAAGAATTTGCCAGTGAACAGCGAACAGCTAACAGCCAGCCCTGACCACAGCAGACTAAACTACACCAGACCACCACATGTGTTGTGTTAGTAACCCCCCCCTTCTCTCCAGGGACGAGAAAGCAGGTCTCCATTAAGCAGGACTAGCAGGCATTCCTGGAATGCTTTCAGGAGGAACAGAAGACGACCGACTGCCATTTACTCTATTCACCCTTGATCTGAATCAGTCAGGGTGTGGGTCCGACAGGCCCTGTGAAGGAGAGAGCTGTGGGTCAGACAGGCCCTGTGAAGGAGAGGTGTGGGTCCGACAGGCCCTGTGAAGGAGAGAGCTGTGGGTCCGACAGGCCCTGTGAAGGAGAGAGCTGTGTGTGTGCAAATGTGTGTGTGTCGGTCAGGCAGCACCATGAGTTTGTCTGTCTGCCTGCCTACCTGCCTCCCTGTCTGTGAGTTTATACTGTCTGTCTGCCTGTCTGCCTGTCTGTCTGTCTGTCTGTCTCTCTGTGAGTGGATATGTCTGCATGCCTGTCTGTCTGTCTGTCTAAGTCTTTCACCAATTTTACCCATTGAAGCTCTATCGCCAACTTTTTTAGCTGGAATGCTATGAATTGACGTATGTGCCCAAGACCCTTGATGCATATATATGAGTTAATATCTTTTATGTGGAGTTGGGAGAGAGAAAGCGAGAGAGAAAGAGAGAGAGAGAGAGAGAGAGAGAGAGAGAGAGAGAGAGAGAAAGAGAGAGAGGGGGGGTGAAGGAGGGAGGGGAGAAAAGAGAGATAGTCAGAGAGGGTGAGAGAGAGGAAGGTGTCATGTCTGTGATGCCTTTCTCTACGCGTCCATTGAAAGCAATGTGTTCACGAAGGCATCAAACCTGTATTGAAATAAATTCAATTGACTGAATGTACTTAGATAAACGTCAGCTACTGTGAAATTGTACCTTTTTGCAAAAGTGTGCCAGGATGACGTTTTCAGGCTGCATTTAACCTGTCCCACAAAGCTACCATTTAACCTGTCCCACAAAGCTACCATTTAACCTGTCCCACAAAGCTACCATTTAACCTGTCCTGCATAGCTACCATTTAACCTGTCCTGCATAGCTACCATTTAACCTGTCCTACATAGCTACCATTTAACCTGTCCCACAAAGCTACCATTTAACCTGTCCCACAAAGCTACCATTTAACCTGTCCTGCATAGCTACCATTTAACCTGTCCTGCATAGCTACCATTTAACCTCTCCCACAAAGCTACCATTTAACCTGTCCTGCATAGCTACCATTTAACCTGTCCTGCATAGCTACCATTTAACCTGTCCTACATAGCTACCATTTAACCTGTCCCACAAAGCTACCATTTAACCTGTCCCACAAAGCTACCATTTAACCTGTCCTGCATAGCTACCATTTAACCTGTCCTGCATAGCTACCATTTAACCTGTCCTACATAGCTACCATTTAACCTGTCCCACAAAGCTACCATTTAACCTGTCCTGCATAGCTACCATTCAACCTGTCCTACATAGCTACCATTAACCTGTCCCACAAAGCTACCATTTAACCTGTCCTGCATAGCTACCATTTAACCTGTCCCACAAAGCTACCATTTAACCTGTCCCACAAAGCTACCATTAACCTGTCCCACAAAGCTACCATTTAACCTGTCCCACAAAGCTACCATTAACCTGTCCTTTAAAGCTATCATTTAACCTGTCCCACAAAACTACCATCTAACCTGTCCCACAAAGCTACCATTTAACCTGTCCTTTAAAGCTACCATTTAACCTGTCCCACAAAGCTACCATTTAACATGTCCTACAAAGCTACCATTTAAGCTGTCCTTTAAAGCTACCATTTAAGCTGTCCTTTAAAGCTACCATTTAACCTGTCCCACAAAGCTACCATTTAACATGTCCTACAAAGCTACCATTTAACCTGTCCTTTAAAGCTACCATTTAAGCTGTCCTTTAAAGCTACCATTTAACCTGTCCCACAAAGCTACCATTTAACCTGTCCTGCATAGCTACCATTTAACCTGTCCCACAAAGCTACCATTAACCTGTCCCACAAAGCTACCATTTAACCTGTCCTACATAGCTACCATTTAACCTGTCCCACAAAGCTACCATTTAACCTGTCCTGCATAGCTACCATTTAATCTGTCCCACAAAGCTACCATTTAACCTGTCCTGCATAGCTACCATTTAACCTGTCCTGCATAGCTACCATTTAACCTGTCCTACATAGCTACCATTTAACCTGTCCAACATAGCTACCATTAACCTGTCCTACATAGCTACCATTTAACTTGTCCTACATAGCTACCATTTAACCTGTCCTGCATAGCTACCATTTAACCTGTCCTACATAGCTACCATTAACCTGTCCCACAAAGCTACCATTTAACCTGTCCTACATAGCTACCATTTAACCTGTCCCACAAAGCTACCATTTAACCTGTCTTGCATAGCTACCATTTAACCTGTCCCACAAAAATACCATTTAACCTGTCCTGCATAGCTACCATTTAACCTGTCCTACAAAGCTACCATTTAACCTGTCCCACAAAGCTACCATTAACCTGTCCTTTAAAGCTACCATTTAACCTGTCCCACAAAGCTACCATTTAACCTGTCCCACAAAGCTACCATTTAACCTGTCCTTTAAAGCTACCATTTAACCTGTCCTTTAAAGCTACCATTTAACCTGTCCCACAAAGCTACCATTTAACATGTCCTACAAAGCTACCATTTAACCTGTCCTTTAAAGCTACCATTTAAGCTGTCCTTTAAAGCTACCATTTAACCTGTCCCACAAAGCTACCATTTAACCTGTCCTGCATAGCTACCATTTAACCTGTCCCACAAAGCTACCATTTAACCTGTCCCACAAAGCTACCATTAACCTGTCCCACAAAGCTACCATTTAACCTGTCCTACATAGCTACCATTTAACCTGTCCCACAAAGCTACCATTTAACCTGTCCTGCATAGCTACCATTTAACATGCCCCACAAAGCTACCATTTAACCTGTCCTGCATAGCTACCATTCAACCTGTCCTTCAAAGCTACCATTTAAGCTGTCCTTTAAAGCTACCATTTAACCTGTCCTTTAAAGCTACCATTTAACCTGTCCCACAAAGCTACCATTTAACCTGTCCCACAAAGCTACCATTTAACCTGTCCTTTAAAGCTACCATTTAACCTGTCCTACAAAGCTACCATTTAACATGTCCTACAAAGCTACCATTTAACCTGTCCCGCAAAGCTACCATTTAACCTGTCCCACAAAGCTACCATTTAACCTGTCCTTTAAAGCTACCATACAACATACAACTCTCCTTCCGTGGCCTCCAACTGCTCTTAAGTGCAAGTAAAACTAAATGCATGCTCTTCAATCGATCACTGCCCGCACCTGCTCGCCCATCCAGCATCACTACTCTGGACGGTTCTGACTTATTATATGTGGACAACTACAAATACCTAGGTGTCTGGTTAGACTGTAAACTCTCCTTCCAGACTCACATTAAGCATCTCCAATTCAAAACTAAATCTAGAATCGGCTTCCTATATCGCAACAAAGCTTCCTTCACTCATGCTGCCAAACATACCCTCGTAAAACGGACTATCCTACCGATCCTCGACTTCGGTGATGTCATCTACAAAATAACTTCCAACACTCTACTCAGCAAACTGGATGCAGTCTATCACAGTGCCATCCGTTTTGTCACCAAAGCCCCATACACTACCCACCATTGCGACCTGTACGCTCTCGTTGGTTGGCCCTCGCTTCGTACTCGTCACCAAACCCACTGGCTACAGGTTATCTACAAGTCTCTGCTAGGTAAAGCCCCGCCTTATCTCAGCTCACCGGTCACCATAGCAGCACCCACTCGTAGCACGCGCTCCAGCAGGTATATCTCACTGGTCACCCCCAAAACCAATTCCTCCTTTGGTCATCTTTCCTTCCAGTTCTCTGCTGCCAATGACTGGAACGAACTACAAAAATCTCTGAAGCTGGTAACACTTATCTCCCTCACTAGCTTTAAGCACCAGCTGTCAGAGCAGCTCACAGATTACTGCACCTGTACATAGCCCATCTATAATTTAGCCCAAACAACTACCGCTTCCCCTACTGTAATTATTTATTTAGCTCCTTTGCACCCCATTATTTCTATCTCTACTTTGCACATTCTTCCACTGCAAATCTACCATTCCAGTGTTTTACTTGCTATATTGTATTTACTTCGCCACCATGGCCTTTTTTTGCCTTCACCTCCCTTATCTCACCTCGAAAACTGAGGATGTAATAAGTAGACTATTTCTTAGAGACTGCCAACACAAAATACATCTTAAATGTGACATGTCCCAATTTACAATACAATATTTGTCTAGCTAGCTACAGTGCCTTGCAAATGTATTCACCCCCTTGGTGTTTTTTCCTATCTTGTTGCATTACAACCTGTAATTTAAATTGATTTTTATTTGGATTTCATGTAATGGACATACGCAAAATAGTCCAAATTGGTGAAGTGAAATGATATATATATTTTTTTAATGTTAAAATAATTTTAAACTGAAAAGTGGCACGTGTATATGTATTCACCCCCTTTGCTTTGAAGCCCCTAAATAAGATCTGGTGCAACCAATTACCTTCAGAAGTCACATAATTAGTTTTAAAAAAGTGTGCAATCTAAGTGTCACATGATCTGTCACATGATCCTAGTATATATACAACTGTTCTGAAAGGCCCCAGAGTCTGCAACACCACTAAGCAAGAGGCACCACCAAGCAAGCGGCACCATGAATACCAAGGAGCTCTCCAAACAGGTCAGGGACAAAGTTGTGGAGAAGTACAGACCAGGATTGGGTTATAAAAAAATATCAGAAACTTTGAACATCCCACAGAGCACCATTAAATCCATTTTTTTTAAATGGAAAGAATATGGTACCACAACAAACCTGCCAAGAGAGGGCCGCCCACCAAAACTCACAGACCAGGCAAGGAGGGCATTAATCAGAGAGGCAACAAAGAGGCCAAAGATAACCCTGAAGGAGCTGCAAAGCTCCACAGCGGAGATTGGAGTATCTGTCCATAGGACCACTAAGCCGTACACTCCACAGAGCTGGGCTTATGGAAGAGTGTCAGGAAAAAGCCAATGCTTAAATAAAAAATAAGCAAACACGTTTGGTGTTCTCCAAAAGGCATGTGGGAGACTCCCGAAACATATGGAAGAAGGTACTCTGGTCAGATGAGACTAAAATGTAGCTTTTTGGCCATCAAGGAAAACGCTATGTCTGGGGCAAACCCAACACATCTCATCACCCCGAGAACAACATCCCCACAGTGAAGCATGGTGGTAGCAGCATCATGTTGTGGGGATGTTTTTCATCGGCAGGGACTGAGAAACTGGTCAGAATTTAAGGAATGATGAGTGGATTAAGGGGAAACGTTTAAATGTCTTGGAATGGCCTAGTCAAAGCCCAGACCTCAATCCAATTGAGAATCTGTGGTATGACTTAAAGATTGCTGTACACCAGAGGAACCCATCCAACTTGAAGGAGCTGGAGCAGTTTTGCCTTGAAGAATGGGAAAAAAATCCCAGTGGCTAGATGTGCCAAGCTTATAGAGACATACCCCAAGAGACTTGCAGCTGTAATTGTTGCAGAAGGTGGATCTACAAAGTATTGACTTTGGGGGGTGAATAGTTATGCACGCTCAAGTTTTTGTCTTATTTCTTGTATGTTTCACAATAAAAAATATTTTGCATCTTTAAAGTGGTAAGCATGTTGTGTAAATCAAATGATACAAACCCCCCCCAAAAAATATATTTGAATTCCAGGTTGTAAGGCAACAAAATAGTAAAAATGCCAAGGGGGTGAATACTTTCGCAAGCCACTGTATGGCTCTAATTGCCGGAATACATCCACTGAAAGCACTTTTCAGTCAAAGAGTAGGCGTAATCTGTGTCCGGGAAACTGCTCCTAAGTGTAACCAATAGGTCTACTGACCGCCACTATGCCTTTCTAATGGGTTTGATTTGTCCCAACGTATTTGTGTAGTTAAATGTTTGTATCAACGTTGTGTCTTTTATTCATTATTGAACTCACCGGTTTTGAAGATCTCGTAGCGCAGTGAAAAACCAGCTCCCTGGTGAGCGTAGTCGGAGACAAACTTGATGTGGAGCATGGGGCCGGAGGAGATGATGGCTGGAGGGGCGATGTTGCTGCAGTGTTTACCCAGCAGATCTCCGTTCTCACTGCTTCCATCACGGATCTCTACGAAGTCATATCTGGGAAGAAACATGGACAAGAGAAACATGTTTGGTATTGGAAGTCCAAGAAAACCAAGTAGAATCCAGACAGATGAGATATAGCTGGCCAACTCAGTAAGACAGATGAGATATAGCTGGCCAACTCAGTAAGACAGATGAGATATAGCTGGCCAACTCAGTAAGACAGATGGGATATAGCTGGCCAACTCAGTAAGACAGATGAGATATAGCTGGCCAACTCAGTAAGACAGATGAGATATAGCTGGCCAACTCAGTAAGACAGAGGAGATATAGCTGGCCAACCCAGTAAAACAGATGAGATATAGACAGATGAGATATAGCTGGCCAACCCAGTAAGACAGATGAGATATAGCTGGCCAACTCAGTTAGACAGATGGGATATAGCTGGCCAACTCAGTAAGACAGATGAGATATAGCTGGCCAACACAGTAAGACAGATGAGATATAGCTGGCCAACCCAGTAAGACAGATGAGATATAGCTGGCCAACTCAGTAAGACAGATGAGATATAGAGATATAGCTGGCCAACTCAGTAAGACAGATGAGATATAGCTGGCCAACCCAGTAAGACAGATGAGATATAGACAGATGAGATATAGCTGGCCAACCCAGTAAGACAGATGAGATATAGCTGGCCAACCCAGTAAGACAGATGAGATATAGCTGGCCAACCCAGTAAGACAGATGAGATATAGCTGGCCAACCCAGTAAGACAGATGAGATATAGCTGGCCAACTCAGTAAGACAGATGAGATAGAGATATAGCTGGCCAACCCAGTAAGACAGATGAGATATAGCTGGCCAACCCAGTAAGACAGATGAGATATAGCTGGCCAACTCAGTAAGACAGATGAGATATAGCTGGCCAACCCAGTAAGACAGATGAGATATAGACAGATGAGATATAGCTGGCCAACCCAGTAAGACAGATGAGATATAGCTGGCCAACCCAGTAAGACAGATGAGATATAGCTGGCCAACTCAGTAAGACAGATTAGATAGAGATATAGCTGGCCAACCCAGTAAGACAGATGAGATATAGCTGGCCAACCCAGTAAGACAGATGAGATATAGCTGGCCAACTCAGTAAGACAGAGGAGATATAGCTGGCCAACTCAGTAAGACAGATGAGATATAGCTGGCCAACCCAGTAAGACAGAGGAGATATAGCTGGCCAACCCAGTAAAACAGATGAGATATAGAGATATAGCTGGCCAACCCAGTAAGACAGATGAGATATAGCTGGCCAACCCAGTAAGACAGATGAGATATAGCTGGCCAACTCAGTAAGACAGAGGAGATATAGCTGGCCAACCCAGTAAAACAGATGAGATATAGAGATATAGCTGGCCAACCCAGTAAGACAGATGAGATATAGCTGGCCAACCCAGTAAGACAGATGAGATATAGCTGGCCAACTCAGTAAGATAGATGAGATATAGCTGGCCAACTCAGTAAAATAGATGAGATATAGCTGGCCAACCCAGTAAGACAGATGAGATATAGCTGGCCAACCCAGTAAAACAGATGAGATATAGCTGGCCAACTCAGTGGCTGCTGAGATTAAAACATTGTCCAGTCACAGTGCTGTTTAAATCTTAAAGATGTTGGGTTCAACTGTTGATGCTTCCCAATTGGCACCCAATCCCTATATAGTGCACTACTTCAGATCACCCTAATCCCTATATAGTGCACTACATTTGATCACCCTAATCCCTATATAGTGCACTACTTTGGATCACCCTAATCCCTATATAGTGCACTACTTTGGATCACCCTAATCCCTATATAGTGCACTACTTTGGATCACCCTAATCCCTATATAGTGCACTACATTTGATCACCCTAATCCCCATATAGTGCACTACTTCTGATCACCATATTCCCCATATAGTGCACTACTTTGGATCACCCTAATCCCTATATAGTGCACTACATTTCATCCAGATTAGTGCACCACATAGGGAATAGAGTCCCATTCAGATGTAGCCTGAAGCGTTTAATTCCAGCTCGTGTCCTATTGGTCAGTTTCTCTGGTCTTTGACTGTCAGCTGACCTCTGTTCTCTCACCCAAACTCAGATTCCTATTGGTCAGTTTCTTAAGCCTTAAGCAACAAGAACAAACCCACCTGCCTCTCCAAAAATAAACCTTTATAGCTGAGAACACATGATAACAGAGTTTAGGGTCTGGGATAGAGGCCATTGTCTTTCGACAGGTGGGGTCACTCCTATAAAACGCTAGTTCCTCAATCTACCAATCAGTGCAGAGGAAAGGTGTTCTATCTAAAAGTCAGGCCCTGCAGGTTCCTCCATTGTAATATAGACACAGTGCAGTATAGTAGGGTTGTGGCTATAGCCCTCGATCTACCAATCAGTGCAGACGACAATTAGAGAAAGACTGACAAGAGCAACTCCATACCCTTAGGCCTTGATCTCCTTTCATTTTAATATAAAATGTAGGGCTGTAGTGCTGTGGTTATTAATTTAATAACCAGCCCACACCTACACCGGTGTCAGTCCACACCACTCTGTAACTGGATTCCTGCTGGATTACTGCTGGATTACTGTTGGATTACTAGTGGATTACAGGTGGATTACTGCTGGATTACAGGTGGATTACTGCTGGATTACTGCTGGATTACAGGTGGATTCCTGCTGGATTACTGTTGGAATACTTCTGGATTACTGCTGGATTACAGGTGGATTACTGCTGGATTATTTCTGGATTACTGCTTGATTACTGCTGGATTACTGCTGGATTATTTCTGGATTACTGATTGATTACTGCTGGATTACTTCTGGATTACTGCTGGATTACTAGTGGATTACAGGTGGATTACAGGTGGATTACTGCTGGATTTCTAGTGGATTACTAGTGGATTACAGGTGGATTACTGCTGGATTACTGCTGGATTACTAGTGGATTACTGCTGGATTACTAGTGTATTACAGGTGGATTACTGCTGGATTACTTCTGGATTACTGCTGGATTACTAGTGGATTACTAGTGGATTACAGGTGGATTACTGCTGGATTACTAGTGGATTAATTATGGATTACTAGTGGATTAATTATGGATTACTGCTGGATTACTGCTAGATTACTGCTGGGTTACTGCTGGATACTAGTGGATTACTAGTGGATTACTGCTGGATTACTGATGGATTACTAGTGGATTACTGGTGGATTACAGGTGGATTACAGGTGGATTACTGCTGGATTACTGCTGGATTACTGCTGGATTACAGGTGGATAACTAGTGGATTACTGCTGGATTACTGCTGGATTACAGGTGGATTACTAATGGATTACTGCTGGATTACTGCTGGATTACAGGTGGATTACTAGTGGATTACTAGTGGATTACTGGTGGATTACTGCTGGATTACTGCTGGATTACTGCTGGATTACTGCTGGATTGCTGGTGGATTACTGCTGGATTACTGCTGGATTGCTGGTGGATTACTGCTGGATTACTGCTGGATTACTGGTGGATTACTGCTGGATTACTGCTGGATTGCTGGTGGATTACTGGTGGATTGCTGGTGGATTACTCCTGGATTACTAGTGGATTACTGGTGGATTACAGGTGGATTACTGCTGGATTACTGCTGGATTACTGCTGGATTACTAGTGGATTACTGGTGGATTACAGGTGGATTACTGCTGGATTACTGCTGGATTCCTAGTGGATTACTGCTGGATTACAGGTGGATTACTGCTGGATTACTGCTGGATTGCTAGTGGATTACTGCTGGATTACAAGTGGATCTGGTAGGGTTTATGGAGATATCTGGTGACTGGAGAGAACTAGAGAGGGAGCAGGGGTTCTGTTGAACTAGCTGTGTGTGTGTATTACTATATCACTATATTAATATATTACTAAAATGCTGTATCAATACATTACTATTATACTATATTACTAGATTGCTACATTACTCTATTAATATATTACTATATGACTATATGACTATATTACTATGTGACTATTTTGCTACAGTACTATATTAATATATGACTATATGACTATATGACTATATGACTATATGACTGTATTACTATGTGACTATTTTGCTACAGTACTATATTATTATATTACTATATGACTATATTTGTAATAATCCAGTAGAAGCTGGAGTACAGATAATGTATCATGCTGACTGCTCTGTGCCTTAAAAAGGTGTGGTACTTTGGGAGAATCTTTACTGTTGTCTGTGGAGGCTAGCCAGCATGTAGCCTGCAGCTCTATCCCACTGACGGGGGGGGACATTCAGGCGAGGGCGAGGTAAACAAGTCTCCAACTCACCTCCCTCATGTATTGTGTCAGCGAAACAGCGTGTGAACTCACAACACCGTGACAACGTGGTTGAGGGTTGTTCTAGAAGCCTTTCTAGGGTTCTGTTCTTCCTTCTCCCTCTTCTAGCTTTAAAATGGACATGTCAGTCACTGCTTTGGCCAGGACAGAGAGAGATCTCTCTCTCTCTCTCTCTCTCTCTCTCTCTCTCTCTCTCTCTCTCTCTCTCTCTCTCTCTCTCTCTCTCTCTCTAACAGACTAAACTGCTGTGGGGCACATAACTGGTGGCACTGTGTCAGGTAGAGGAGTGCGTGGGGGTGGAGGAGAGAACCTGACACTGCTCTCAGCCCCCCCCCCTGACAGACACAGACAGGTGTACTTCTTCCCCCTTCCCCCTCTTCCTCCTCACCCCTTCCTCCACTCTGAGCCAGGCCTGCTTCCCAGCCTGATTCCTCTCTACTCAGTAGCCTACAGGTATAGGCAGAGGCAGTGAGAGAGACAAGGCAAGGTAGAGGCAGTGAGAGAGACAAGGTAGAGGGAGAGGCAGTGAGAGAGACAAGGTAAGGTAGAGGGAGAGGCAGTGAGAGAGACAAGGTAAGGTAGAGGTAGAGGCAGTGAGAGAGACAAGGTAAGATAGAGGTAGAGGCAATGAGAGAGACAAGGCAAGGTAGAGGCAGTGAGAGAGACAAGGCAAGGTAGAGGCAGAGGCAGTGAGAGAGACAAGGCAAGGTAGAGGTAGAGGCCGTGAGAGAGACAAGGCAAGGTAGAGGTAGAGGCCGTGAGAGAGACAAGGCAAGGTAGAGGCAGTGAGAGAGACAAGGCAAGGTAGAGGCAGAGGCAGTGAGCGAGACAAGGCAAGGTAGAGGTAGAGGCAGTGAGAGAGACAAGGTAAGGTAGAGGTAGAGGCAGTGAGAGAGACAAGGCAAGGTAGAGGCAGTGAGA
Organism: Salvelinus namaycush; assembly: GCF_016432855.1. Lineage (NCBI taxonomy): Eukaryota > Metazoa > Chordata > Actinopteri > Salmoniformes > Salmonidae > Salvelinus > Salvelinus namaycush. Next base: position 1,244,171 of record NC_052325.1, on the reverse strand, counting down.
GAGACGAGGTAGAGGTAGAGGCAGAGAGAGATGAGGTAGAGGTAGAGGCAGTGAGAGAGACGAGGTAAAGGTAGAGGCAGCGGCAGTGAGAGAGACGAGGTAGAGGTAGAGGCAGCGGCAGTGAGAGAGACGAGGTAAGGTAGAGTTAGAGGCAGAGAGAGAGACGGGGTAGAGGTAGAGGCAGAGAGAGACGAGGTAGAGGTAGAGGCAGTGAGAGAGATGAGGTAGAGGTAGAGGCAGTGAGAGAGTTGAGGTAGAGGTAGAGAGAGAGACGAGGTAGAGGTAGAGGCAGTGAGAGAGACGAGGTAGAGGTAGAGGAGGAGGCAGTGAGAGATACAAGGCAAGGTAGAGGTAGAGGCAGTGAGAGACGAGGCAAGGTAGAGGCAGAGGCAGTGAGAGAGTCAAGGCAGAGGTAGAGGCAGTGAGAGAGATGAGGTAGAGGTAGAGGCAGAGAGAGAGACGAGGTAGAGGTAGAGGCAGTGAGAGAGTCGAGGTAGAGGCAGAGAGAGAGACGAGGTAGAGGCAGAGAGAGAGTCAAGGTAGAGGCAGTGAGAGACTCAAGGCAGAGGTAGAGGAAGTGAGCGAGTCAAGGCAGTGAGAGAGATGAGGTAGAGGTAGAGGCAGAGAGAGAGATGAGGCAGAGGTAGAGGCAGTGAGAGAGTCGAGGCAGAGGTAGAGGCAGTGAGCGAGTCGAGGTAGAGGTAGCGGCAGAGAGAGAGTCGAGGTAGAGGTAGAGAGAGAGACGAGGCAGAGGTAGAGGCAGTGAGCGAGTCGAGGTAGAGGCAGTGAGCGAGTCGAGGTAGAGGTAGCGGCAGAGTAAGAGATATCTCTATGAAGGCCTGAGTATATTTAGACTGGAGAACACCAGCGAGCTTTAGAGGTTGTATCCTCTTCTTCTCCGGTCTCTGAATCTCGGGCGTGGAGACAGATCTGACAGGGCTCTTTTGACACGATCACAATGTCTCTCTCTTTGTGGCTGGGAAGTCTTGCAGTAGCAGCAGCAGCACTGAGGCAACAACATCCCAAATATACCCCTATTCGCTATATAGTGCACTACTTTTCAACAGAGCCCGTAGTGCACTGCGTAGGGAATAGGGTGCCATTTGGTGATGCAAGTCCCCCTCTGTGTTGTTGGGTTTTTCAAGTCGTCCAGGAGAGCTGCAGGGGAGGATTCTGATTCTACCCACTCTCCAATTAGTTCTGACATTAACCACGGTGACAATGATAGCCTTCTTTCTCTCCGAGCTGGCAGGGAGACATGCCGTGTGTGTGTGTGTGTGTGTGTGTGTGTGTGTGTGTGTGTGTGTGTGTGTGTGTGTGTGTGTGTGTGTGTGTGTGTGTGTGTGTGTGTGTACAGTTGAAGTCGGAAGTTTACATACACCTTAGCCAAATACATTTAAACTCAGTTTTTCACAATTCCTGACATTTAATCCTTGTAAAAATTCCCTGTCTTAGGTCAGTTATGATCACCACTTTGTTTTAAGAATGTGAAATGTCAGAATAATAGTAGAGAAAATTATTTATTTGAGCTTTTATTTCTTTCATCACATTCCCAGTAGGTCAGAAGTTTACATACACTCAATTAGTATTTGGTAGCATTGCCTTTAAATTGTTTAACTTGGGTCAAACGTTTCAGGTAGCCTTCCACAAGCTTCCCACAATAAGTTGGGTGAATTTTGGCCCATTCCTCCTGACAGAGCTGGTGTACCTGAGTCAGGTTTGTAGGCCTCATTGCTCGCACATGCTTTTTCAGGTCTGCCCACAAATGTTCTACAGGATTGAGGTCAGGGCTTTGTGATGGCCACTCCAATACCTTGACTTTGTTGTCCTTAAGCCATTTTGCCACAACTTTGGAAGTATGCTTGGGGTCATTGTCCAGTTGGAAGACCCATTTGCGACCAAGCTTTAACTTCCTGACTGATGTCTTGAGATGTTGCTTCAATATATCCACATAATTTTCCTGCCTCATGATGCCATCTATTTTGTGAAGTGCACCTGTCCCTCCTGCAGCAAAGCACCCCCACAACATGATGCTGCCACCCCCGTGCTTCACGGTTGGATGGTGTTCTTCGGCTTGCAAGACCCCCTTTTTCCTCCAAACATAACGATGGTCATTATGGCCAAACAGTTCTATTTTTGTTTCATCAGACCAGAGGACATGTCTCTAAAAAGTCTTTGTCCCCATGTGCAGTTGCAAACCGTAGTCTGGCTTTTTTTATGGCGGTTTTGGAGCAGTAGCTTCTTCCTTGCTGAGCGGTCTTTCAGGTTATGTGGATATAGGACTAGTTTTACTGTGGATATAGATACTTTTGTACCTGTTTCCTCCAGCATCTTCACAAGGTCCTTTGTTGTTGTTCTGGGATTGATTTGCACTTTTCACACCAAAGTGCGTTCATCTCTAGGAGACAGAATGCGTCTCCTTCCTGAGCGGTGTGACGGCTGTGTTGTGCCATGGTGTTTATACTTAAGTACTATTGTTTGTACAGATGACCGTGGTACCTTCAGGCATTTGGAAATTGCTCCCAAGATTTTTTTCTGAGGTCTTGGGCTGATTTCTTTTGATTTTCCCATGATGTCAAACAAAGAGGCACTGAGTTTGAAGGTAGGCCTGAAGAACTGGTATTTGGCTGATAGCTGCTGTAGCTATGGTTTAGCATTGAGCTGGTATTTGGCTGTTGGCTGCTGTAGCTATAGTTTAGCATTGAGCTGGTATTTGGCTGTTGGCTGCTTTAGCTATGGTTTAGCATTGAGCTGGTATTTGGCTGCTAGCTGCTTTAGCTATGGTTTAGCATTGAGCTGGTATTTGGCTGCTAGCTGCTTTAGCTATGGTTTAGCATTGAGCTGGTATTTGGCTGCTAGCTGCTTTAGCTATAGTTTAGCATTGAGCTGGTATTTGGCTGCTAGCTGCTTTAGCTATGGTTTAGCATTGAGCTGGTATTTGGCTGCTAGCTGCTTTAGCTATGGTTTAGCATTGAGCTGGTATTTGGCTGTTGGCTACTTTAGCTATAGTTTAGCATTGAGGTGGTATTTGGCTGCTAGCTGCTTTAGCTATGGTTTAGCATTGAGCTGGTATTTGGCTGTTGGCTACTTTAGCTATAGTTTAGCATTGAGCTGGTATTTGGCTGTTGGCTGCTTTAGCTATAGTTTAGCATTGAGCTGGTATTTGGCTGTTGGCTGTTTAGCTATAGTTTAGCATTGAGCTGGTATTTGGCTGCTAGCTGCTGTAGCTATAGTTTAGCATTGAGCTGGTATTTGGCTGTTGGCTGTTTAGCTATAGTTTAGCATTGAGCTGGTATTTGGCTGTTGGCTACTTTAGCTATAGTTTAGCATTGAGCTGGCATTTGGCTGTTGGCTGTTTAGCTATAGTTTAGCATTGAGGTAGTATTTGGCTGTTGGCTGCTGTAGCTATGGTTTAGTATTGAGGTAGTATTTGGCTGTTGGCTGCTGTAGCTATAGTTTAGCATTGAGCTGGTATTTGGCTGCTAGCTGCTGTAGCTATAGTTTAGCATTGAGCTGGTATTTGGCTGTTGGCTGTTTAGCTATAGTTAAGCATTGAGCTGGGATTTGGCTGCTAGCTGCTGTAGCTATAGTTTAGCATTGAGCTGGTATTTGGCTGCTAGCTGCTTTAGCTATAGTTTAGCATTGAGCTGGTATTTGGCTGCTAGCTGCTTTAGCTATAGTTTAGCATTGTTCGGGAGGTCACCAAAACGGCAAAAAGAAACACGACACTGTTTTCTGTCAATCACTCAATATGGATTATAACGTTTAAAATCAATTGTGCAAGAAGGGGAGGGGAGATGAGGTTACACGTCCTGTTAAAAGTAACACAGCTTCGAAACCACACGGAATCTGGGAATAATGTGTACATCAACTGGTTAGAGGACGATTTGTAGAAGACAGCCAGCTCGGTTTTGAAGTGTTGCATTTTGGGTCGCCAACGCAGTAAGTGTCAATCACTCATATCACTCATAATCAACAGATTGTGGGCAGAACTTTTGGTTTGTACGCGCGGTTTTAATGTACATTATACAAAAGGACACACTGAACACTTGGAATAACCTGGTTGGTTAGATGAGAACTCGTAGAAAACGTATTGGGGAAATGGCGGATGTTGATTTCGGGAAGCTGCCATCACAGAAAGGTGAATAAAACACTTTTTTCAGTTAACTAACTTCAACGAATCACAACCCACAACCTACAACCCGCCAGCGTCTTTTCTATAAATGATTTGTGCCATTTGAGAAAGAGAATCATAGCTGCGTTGTAAGTCCTGCGACCCCCCCCCCCCCCCCCCAATGCGTATGACAAAATCAACAGTACACAACACAAGATATTGATCTGTTTTAAGAAATTGAGCTTGTGTCATCATGTTGACTATAAACTTTTATACTAACTTCACCAAACTGAGGTAAAAAGGATGTGTAATTCACCAAACTGAGGTAAAAGGGATGTGTAATTCACCAAACTGAGGTAAAAAGGGATGTGTAATTCACCAAACTGAGGTAAAAGGGATGTGTAATTCACCAAACTGAGGTAAAAAGGGATGTGTAATTCACCAAACTGAGGTAAAAGGGATGTGTAATTCACCAAACTGAGGTAACAAGGGATGTGTAATTCACCAAACTGAGGTAAAAGGGATGTGTAATTCACCAAACTGAGGTAAAAGGGATGTGTAATTCACCAAACTGAGGTAAAAAGGGATGTGTAATTCACCAAACTGAGGTAAAAGGGATGTGTAATTCACTAAACTGAGGTAACAAGGGATGTGTAATTCGATATGGTCAAAACGTGAGTTTGTGTAATGTAGTACCACATTCTGTCCACAT
>NC_052325.1:1217069-1239245 GCF_016432855.1 Salvelinus namaycush | reverse complement strand
AGCTGGTATTTGGCTGCTAGCTGCTTTAGCTATGGTTTAGCATTGAGCTGGTATTTGGCTGTTGGCTGCTGTAGCTATAGTTTAGCATTGAGCTGGGAGTCCTTCATAGTATAGCTGTGATGCAGATCACATTAATCTGGGGTTGGAGGCTGAGGGATTTGACGAGAAAAGGCATTGAAGGTTCCGCACACACAGTGGGCCTAAGGAGGATTTACACGTGGGACAACTAACTAACGTCATTTATAAGTCAGTTAGTGGTTTGGAGTAGTCTGACAGGGCATTAAAACACCATAGCTGTCTCAGATGTGTGTGTGTTTGTGTGTGTGTGTGTGTGTGTGTGTGTGTGTGTGTGTGTGTGTGTGTGTGTGTGTGTGTGTGTGTGTGTGTGTGTGTGTGTGTGTGTGTGTGTGACTTGTCTCTCTCCCAGACAACCAGTCTGCTGAGAAGCTCTGACGCTTAAAGGGTAGGGCAGGTGAGAGAAATGTTCCCCTTCTGAAAGAGTGAGCGTGTGAAAGTAAACGAACACATATCGAGGGGGGGGGCACATCTGCACACAGACTTGGCCCAGGTCGCGATAGACTACAGCCTACCTCAGAGGAAAAAGCTTTCTCTCTCTGTCACACACACACACACACACACACACACACACACACACACACAGCGTAAACAAGGCCAGGGCTCTACGTGTGTAACTGTACCGTGGGAGAAGGCAGAGCAGAAAACCACTAGGCTGACAACAGATGTTGATTGGCAGAAAGTAATTCAGTCCTTTAGGAAGAGTTAACATGTGGAGACACGTTAACTTAAAGCAAAATAGCACACTATTACCTATACAATACATTACCCTCTATAATACAAACCCTATACAATACATTACCCTCTATAATACAAACCCATATATAATACATTACCATATATAATACATTACCCTCTATAATACATTACGCTCTATAATACACTACTCTATATAATACATTACCCTATATAAACAAACCCATATATAATACATTACGCTCTATAATACACTACTCTATATAATACACTACCCTATATAATACACTACCCTCTATAATACATTACCCTATATAATACACTACTCTATATAATACACTACTCTATATAATACACTACCCTATATAATACACTACTCTATATAATACATTACCCTATATAATACACTACTCTATATAATACACTACCCTATATAATACACTACCCTATATAATACACTACTCTATATAATACATTACCCTATATAATACACTACTCTATATAATACACTACCCTATATAATACACTACTCTATATAATACATTACCCTATATAATACACTACTCTATATAATACACTACTCTATATAATACATTACCCTCTATAATACAAACCCATATATAATACATGACCCTCTATAATACACTACCCTATATAATACATTACCCTATATAATACATGACCCTCTATAATACACTACCCTATATAATACACTACTCTATATAATACATTACCCTATATAATACACTACTCTATATATACAAACCCATATATAATCATTACGCTCTATAATACAAACCCATTATAATACATTACCCTCTATAATACAAACCCTATATAATACATTACCCTATATAATACACTACCCTATATAATCCACCCTATATATACAAACCCAAATACAATACATTACGCTATATATACACTACCCTATTAATACACTACTCTATAATACATTACCCTATATAATACATTACCCTATATAATACATTACCCTATATAATACACTACCCTAATAATACATTACCCTCTATAATACATTACGCTCTATAATACACTACTCTATATAATACACTACCCTCTATAATACACTACCCTATATAATACATTACCCTCTATAATACAAACCCATATATAATACACTACCCTATATAATACACTACTCTATATAATACATTACCCTCTATAATACAAACCCATATATAATACATTACCCTATATAATACACTACCCTATATAATACACTACTCTATATAATACATTACCCTATATAATACACTACCCTATATAATACACTACTCTATATAATACACTACCCTCTATAATACACTACCCTATATAATACACTACTCTATATAATACACTACCCTATATAATACACTACTCTATATAATACATTACCCTATATAATACACTACTCTATATAATACATTACCCTATATAATACACTACTCTATATAATACACTACCCTATATAATACACTACCCTATATAATACACTACTCTATATAATACACTACCCTATATAATACACTACCCTATATAATACACTACCCTATATAATACACTACCCTATATAATACACTACCCTATATAATACACTACCCTATATAATACAAACCCATATATAATACTACTACTCTATAATACAAACCATATATAATACATTACCCTATATAATACATTACCCTATATAATACACTACTCTATATAATACATTACCCTATATAATACACTACCCTATATAATACACTACCCTATATAATACATTACCCTATATAATACATTACCCTATATAATACACTACTCTATATAATACACTACTCTATATAATACATTACCCTATATAATACACTACCCTATATAATACAAACCCATATATAATACATGACCCTCTATAATACAAACCCATATATAATACATTACCATATATAATACACTACCCTCTATAATACATTACCCTCTATAATACACTACTCTATATAATACACTATCCTATATATACAAACCCATATATAATACATTACCCTTATAATACAAACCCTATATAATACACTACCCTATATAATACACTACCCTATATAATACATTACCATATCATACACTACATATATAATACACTACCCTATATAATACATTACCCTCTATAATACAAACCCATATATAATACACTACCCTCTATAATACACTACCCTATATAATACAAACCCATATATAATACATGACCCTCTATAATACAAACCCATATATAATACATTACCATATATAATACAAACCCATATATAATACATTCCCTATATAATACAATACCCTATATAATACATTACCCTATATAATACACTACCATATAATACAAACCCATATATAATACATTACCATATATAATACATTACCCTATATAATACATTACCCTCTATAATACACTACTCTATATAATACACTACTCTATATAATACATTACCCTATATAATACAATACCCTCTATAATACACTACCCTATATAATACATGTTTGGGAAGGAATCTCCCAAACAGGGAAGGAATCTCACAAACAGGGAAGAATTCACAAACATGGAAGGAATCTCCCAAACAGGGAAGGAATCTCCCAACAGGGAAGGAATCCCCAAACAGGGAAGGAATATCACAAACAGGGAAGGAATATCACAAACATGGAAGGAATCTCCCAAACAGGGAAGGAATCTCACAAACAGGGAAGGAATCTCCAAAACAGGGAACTATGTACTTATATAGGGAAGGAATTCCACAGAGAGGAAAATGGTGTTAGAATGTCTCACTTAGTGGGAACATTCAGCGTGTTGTGTGTGTGTGTGTGTGTGTGTGTGTGTGTGTGTGTGTGTGTGTGTGTGTGTGTGTGTGTGTGTGTGTGTGTGTGTGTGTTGGTGTGTGTGTGGTGTGTGGTTGTTGTCATTCAGTATGTCCATGGTCACAGACACTATCAGCCAACTTCTGACAGGATGGAGTATACCAGCTCTTCTAACAGGATGGAGTATACCAGCTCTTCTAACAGGATGGAGTATACCAGCTCTTCTAACAGGATGGAGTATACCAGCTCTTCTAACAGGATGGAGTATACCAGCTCTTCTGACAGGATGGAGTATACCAGCTCTTCTAACAGGATGGAGTAACCAGCTCTTCTAACAGGATGGAGTAGACCAGCTCTTCTAACAGGATGGAGTAGACCAGCTCTTCTGACAGGATGGAGTAGACAGCTCTTCTAACAGGATGAGTAGACCAGCTCTTCTGACAGGATGGACTAGACCAGATCTTCTGACAGGATGGAGTATACCAGCTCTTCTGACAGGATGAGTAGACCAGCTCTTCGACAGGATGGAGTAACCAGCTCTTCTAACAGGATGGAGTAGACCAGCTCTTCTGACAGGATGGACTAGACCAATCTTCTGACAGGATGGAGTATACCACTCTTCTGACAGGATGGAGTAGATCAGCCTTCTAACAGGATGGAGTATACCAGCTCTTCTGACAGATGGAGTAGACCAGCTCTTCTAACAGGATGGAGTAGACCAGCTCTTCTGACAGGATGGAGTAGACCAGCTCTTCTAACAGGATGGAGTAGACCAGCTCTTCTAACAGGATGGAGTATACCAGCTCTTCTAACAGGATGGAGTAGACCAGCTCTTCTAACAGGATGGAGTAACCAGCTCTTCTAACAGGATGGAGTAGACCAGCTCTTCTGACAGGATGGAGTATACCAGCTCTTCTAACAGGATGGAGTAGACCAGCTCTTCTGACAGGAGTGAGTAGACCAGCTCTTCTAACAGGATGGAGTAGACCAGCTCTTCTAACAGGATGGAGTATACCAGCTCTTCTAACAGGATGGAGTATACCAGCTCTTCTGACAGGATGGAGTAGACCAGCTCTTCTAACAGGATGGAGTAGACCAGCTCTTCTGACAGGATGATAGACCAGCTCTTCTGACAGGATGGAGTATACCAGCTCTTCTAACAGATGGAGTAGACCACTCTCTACAGGATGGGTAGACCAGCTCTTCTACAGGATGGAGTAGACGCTCTTCTAACAGGATGGAGTAACCAGCTTTCTAACAGGATGGAGTAAACCAGCTCTTCTAACAGGATGGAGTATACCAGCTCTTCTGACAGGATGGAGTATACCAGCTCTTCTAACAGGATGGAGTATACCAGCTCTTCTAACAGGATGGAGTATACCAGCTCTTCTAACAGGATGGAGTAGACCAGCTCTTCTAACAGGATGGAGTAGACCAGCTCTTCTGACAGGATGGAGTAGACCAGCTCTTCTAACAGGATGGAGTAAACCAGCTCTTCTAACAGGATGGAGTAAACCAGCTCTTCTAACAGGATGGAGTATACCAGCTCTTCTAACAGCACGGAAAGTAGCGTACTATACATTAATTAGATATGGAAACAAATTACACAAACCTTTCCTACGCACGCCTTTCCTCCAAACGCCTTTCCTCCAAACACCTTTCCTCCAAACACCTTTCCTACAAACACCTTTCCTCCAAACACCTTTCCTACAAATGCCTTTCCTCCAAACACCTTTCCTACAAACACCTTTCCTCCAAACACCTTTCCTACAAACGCCTTTCCTACAAATACCTTTCCAACAAACACCTTTCCTACAAACAACTTTCCTCCAAACACCTTTCCTACAAACGCCTTTCCTACAAATGGCTTTTCTACAAACACCTTTCCTACAAATACCTTTCCTACAAACACCTTTCCTACAAACACCTTTCCTACAAACACCTTTCCTACAAACACCTTTCCTACAAACGCCTTTCCTCCAAACACCTTTCCTACAAACACCTTTCCTACAAATGCCTTTCCTACAAACACCTTTCCTACAAACACCTTTTCTACAAACACCTTTCCTACAAACACCTTTCCTACAAACACCTTTCCTACAAAATGGCTTTTCTACAAACACCTTTCCTACAAACACCTTTCCTACAAACGCCTTTCCTACAAACACCTTTCCTACACACACCTTTCCTACAAATGGCTTTTCTACAAACACCTTTCCTACAAACACCTTTCCTACAAACGCCTTTCCTCCAAACACCTTTCCTACAAACACCTTTCCTACAAATGCCTTTCCTACAAACACCTTTCCTACAAACACCTTTTCTACAAACACCTTTCCTACAAACACCTTTCCTACAAACGCCTTTCCTACAAATGGCTTTTCTACAAACACCTTTCCTACAAATGCCTTTCCTACAAACACCTTTCCTACAAACACCTTTCCTACAAACACCTTTCCTACAAACACCTTTCCTACAAACACCTTTCCTACAAATGCCTTTCCTACAAACACCTTTCCTACAAACACCTTTTCTACAAACACCTTTCCTACAAACACCTTTCCTACAAACGCCTTTCCTACAAACACCTTTCCTACAAACACCTTTCCTACAAACACCTTTCCAACAAACACCTTTCCTACAAACACCTTTCCTCCAAACACCTTTCCTACAAACGCCTTTCCTACAAATGGCTTTTCTACAAACACCTTTCCTACAAACACCTTTCCTCCAAACACCTTTCCTACAAACACCTTTCCTACAAACACCTTTCCTACAAACACCTTTCCTACAAACACCTTTCCTACAAACACCTTTCCTACAAACACCTTTCCTACACACGCCTTTCCAACACACGCCTTTCCAACGCATTTCTCAGTAGTAGGTATTCAAAAGTACCAACAAAACCCAATGTGTTTTTATGGGCTTATTTTGGACCTAAGCGTGTCGCCTGCCTTCCCGCCTAAGTGGACAACGACTCCCATGGTTAAGGGGGCGGAGTCGTGCATCTCGTTCAGTACCTACAGATCTCTGAATTAACTTCATTGATTTTCTCATGGAGTTTTCAGTCAGTAGTGTTTTCATTACATGTACTGTGTCTAAAACCATCCTTTTACAATCTGATGTACCTGTATTTTCGTTTTCTTTGCGTCAGACTCAGTAGAACATATGGTTCAATGAAAGAAAACGATGTAAATACCCACACACACACATATTCTGCTCCTTTTCGGCACCAATTGGTAGATTTAAAAATACTCTGATGTTATTATTTAAGGTTGGGAAAGTATTGATGAATAATATAGAAACAGGTTTGTAGAGCCTTTACACACTAAATATATTGGTAAATAAAAAAAATATACAGTGTTTTGATTCATCCTAACAGTGACAGTTATAAATGTGAGGAAACTAACACTAAAGTGACAGTTATAAACGTGAGGAAACGAACACCAGAGTGACAGTTATAAATGTGAGGAAACTAACACTAAAGTGACAGTTATAAATGTGAGGAAACTAACACTAAAGTGACAGTTATAAATGTGAGGAAACTAACACTAAAGTGACAGTTATAAATGTAAGGAAACTAACACTAAAGTGACAGTTATAAATGTGAGGAAACGAACACTAAAGTGACAGTTATAAATGTGAGGAAACACTAAAGTGACAGTTATAAATGTGAGGAAACGAACACCAGAGTGACAGTTATAAATGTGAGGAAACGAACACCAGAGTGACAGTTATAAATGTGAGGAAACGAACACTAAAGTGACAGTTATAAATGTGAGGAAACGAACACTAAAGTGACAGTTATAAATGTGAGGAAACGAACACTAAAGTGACAGTTATAAATGTGAGGAAACGAACACTAAAGTGACAGTTATAAATGTGAGGAAACGAACACTAAAGTGACAGTTATAAATGTGAGGAAACGAACACTAAAGTGACAGTTATAAATGTGAGGAAACGAACACTAAAGTGACAGTTATAAATGTGAGGAAACGAACACTAAAGTGACAGTTATAAATGTGAGGAAACGAACACTAAAGTGACAGTTATAAATGTGAGGAAACTAACACTAAAGTGACAGTTATAAATGTGAGGAAACACTAAAGTGACAGTTATAAATGTAAGGAAACTAACACTAAAGTGACAGTTATAAATGTGAGGAAACGAACACTAAAGTGACAGTTATAAATGTGAGGAAACGAACACCAGAGTGACAGTTATAAATGTGAGGAAACGAACACTAAAGTGACAGTTATAAATGTGAGGAAACTAACACTAAAGTGACAGTTATAAATGTGAGGAAACTAACACTAAAGTGACAGTTATAAATGTGAGGAAACGAACACTAAAGTGACAGTTATAAATGTGAGGAAACGAACACTAAAGTGACAGTTATAAATGTGAGGAAACGAACACTAAAGTGACAGTTATAAATGTGAGGAAACACTAAAGTGACAGTTATAAATGTAAGGAAACGAACACTAAAGTGACAGTTATAAATGTGAGGAAACTAACACCAGAGTGACAGTTATAAATGTGAGGAAACGAACACTAAAGTGACAGTTATAAATGTGAGGAAACGAACACCAGAGTGACAGTTATAAATGTGAGGAAACAAACACTAAAGTGACAGTTATAAATGTGAGGAAACGAACACTAAAGTGACAGTTATAAATGTGAGGAAACTAACACTAAAGTGACAGTTATAAATGTGAGGAAACGAACACTAAAGTGACAGTTATAAATGTGAGGAAACGAACACTAAAGTGACAGTTATAAATGTGAGGAAACGAACACTAAAGTGACAGTTATAAATGTGAGGAAACGAACACTAAAGTGACAGTTATAAATGTGAGGAAACGAACACCAGAGTGACAGTTATAAATGTGAGGAAACGAACACTAAAGTGACAGTTATAAATGTGAGGAAACGAACACCAGAGTGACAGTTATAAATGTAAGGAAACGAACACTAAAGTGACAGTTATAAATGTGAGGAAACTTACACTAAAGTGACAGTTATAAATGTGAGGAAACGAACACTAAAGTGACAGTTATAAATGTGAGGAAACGAACACTAAAGTGACAGTTATAAATGTGAGGAAACGAACACCAGAGTGACAGTTATAAATGTGAGGAAACGAACACTAAAGTGACAGTTATAAATGTGAGGAAACGAACACCAGAGTGACAGTTATAAATGTGAGGAAACGAACACTAAAGTGACAGTTATAAATGTGAGGAAACGAACACCAGAGTGACAGTTATAAATGTGAGGAAACGAACACTAAAGTGACAGTTATAAATGTGAGGAAACGAACACTAAAGTGACAGTTATAAATGTGAGGAAACGAACACTAAAGTGACAGTTATAAATGTGAGGAAACGAACACTAAAGTGACAGTTATAAATGTGAGGAAACGAACACCAGAGTGACAGTTATAAATGTGAGGAAACGAACACTAAAGTGACAGTTATAAATGTGAGGAAACGAACACCAGAGTGACAGTTATAAATGTGAGGAAACGAACACTAAAGTGACAGTTATAAATGTGAGGAAACGAACACTAAAGTGACAGTTATAAATGTGAGGAAACTAACACTAAAGTGACAGTTATAAATGTATGTGGGTATAACTGACGGTGGTTACTGATTGTGGCTAATATTTAACACGCTACAAATTATTTTTTTAAATACTGTGAAAAGTATAGGCATATAATTAAAGCAATCTAGAACTCCTAAATCAACTCAGTAAGTTTGGCTCTATACATGGCTACAGAAGCCTACAGCTTGGGTTTACACATGTCATCCCTGCAAAGTTATAAGGCCAGCATTCCATTAACTTCACTGCGGAAAAAGTGATCTGTTGATATGACTCAGTTTGCTGCCATATCACTGGTTTCACATTTGTCTCTAGCGATCGTAAGGTTAAAATAGATCGGAAACAATTGGCATTTATATTTACAATTCCCTTATCCAAACAGCTTACTCATTTACCTAAAAAAAAATTGCGTAATTTTTTTTTAAAGACCTCTTATCAACAGCTCTTATCAACAGCTCTTATTAATAGCTCTTATCAATAGCTCTTATCAACAGCTCTTATCAATAACTCTTATCATTGGCTCTTATCAATAGCTCTTATCAACAGCTCTTATCAATAGCTCTTATCAATAGCTCTTATCAATAGCTCTTATCAATAGCTCTTATCAACAGCTCTTATCAATAGCTCTTATCAACAGCTCTTATCAACAGCTCTTATCAATAGCTCTTATCAATAGCTCTTATCAACAGCTCTTATCAATAGCTCTTATCAATAGCTCTTATCAACAGCTCTTATCAACAGCTCTTATCAACAGCTCTTATCAATAGCTCTTATCAATAGCTCTTATCAATAGCTCTTATCAATAGCTCTTATCAACAGCTCTTATCAACAGCTCTTATCAACAACTCTTATCAACAGCTCTTATCAACATCTCTTATCAATAGCTCTTATCAACAGCTCTTATCAATAGCTCTTATCAACAGCTCTTATCAATAGCTCTTATCAAGTAGCAAATTACAATGGAGAATGGTGTCATTAATATATGAAGAAATTTGATGTTCTTCAACTTGGAACCAACAGGTTGCTCCACCTAATTCATCGTTTCATCCAGGTCAGAATATGGTGTGTCTGTAGACACACCTCCTCCATCACACCTTCATTAATATGGTGTGTCTGTAGACACACCTCCTCCATCACACCTTCATTAATACGGTGTATCTGTAGACACACCTCCTCCATCACACCTTCATTTCTTTGATCTCCACGCAAAACGAACAACAGGTGAATAACAGGTGAATAACAGGTGAATAACAGGTGAACAACAGGTGAATAACAGGTGAACAGCAGGTGAATAACAGGTGAATAACAGGTGAATAACAGGTGAATAACAGGTGAATAACAGGTGAACAACAGGTGAACAGCAGGTGAATAACAGGTGAATAACAGGTGAACAACAGGTGAATAACAGGTGAACAGCAGGTGAATAACAGGTGAATAACAGGTGAATAACAGGTGAATAACAGGTGAATAACAGGTGAACAACAGGTGAACAGCAGGTGAATAGCAGGTGAATAACAGGTGAATAACATGAATAACAATATCATCCAGGTCAGAATATGGTGTGTCTGTAGACACACCTCCTCCATCACACCTTCATTAATACGGTGTATCTGTAGACACACCTCCTCCTCCACACCTTCATTAAAACGGTGTATCTGTAGACACACCTCCTCCATCACACCTTCATTTCACACCTCCACCATTTCCCCTTTCCATTTCCCGTTCCATTTCCCCTTCCATTTCCCGTTCCATTTCCCCTTTCCATTTCCCCGTTCCATTTCCCCGCTCCATTTCCCCGTTCCATTTCCCCGCTCCATTTCCCGTTCCATTTCCCCTTCCATTTCCCGTTCCATTTCCCCGCTCCATTTCCCGTTCCATTTCCCCTTCCATTTCCCGTTCCATTTCCCCTTTCCATTTCCCGTTCCATTTCCCCTTCCATTTCCCGTTCCATTTCCCCTTTCCATTTCCCCGCTCCATTTCCCCGCTCCATTTCCCCGTTCCATTTCCCCCACCATAGTGAAGCAGTTGCAGCAGCCCATTACTTTAACTACCGTAACATGGTGCGTCGTCGGGCTGCACAGAACTAGGACCAAATCTAATGACATTTTAAATACATTTTATACCACTGTGTACAAGCCAGAGGAGGAAAATCTATTGTAATGGAATTGAGATGAGACATCTCCTGATGTAAAGTGTGAATACAAACAAAATAAGTTATTTGAGGGAGGATAAATCCATGACCAAAACAACAACATAATTATCCTCTCAAACTGTTGCTTCACATGAAAAAGTCTACACACACACAGAGAGAGAAAACACACACACACACACACACACACACAGAGAGAGAGAAAACACACACACACACACACACACACACACACACACACACACACACACACACACACACACACACACACACACACACACACACACACACACACACACACACACACACACACACACACACACACTCGCGCGGATTCCTGCGGTGCAGCTGTTTACTGCTAGAAATCAACAGATAGAGAAACAGCAGCAGATTTAAGCAGGTGGCTTTTGTTTCACTACAGTGAACACAGTTTCACTACACTACAATTTGGACCAGCAAACACAACAAAACAGACCAAGCCCCTAGTTATTGCAGCAAGGCAAGCCAAAGGAGAAAGGACTGGACTACACTGCAGTAGAAAATACTGACTGGATGGATACTGCTGTCTGTAATTCTGTAATTGACTAACAGTAGCCAATAATTGTTTATTTACCCATATGATGAGCTAGTCTGGTTAAACCAGCCAGAATGAACACCTCTCTCTCTCTCTCTCTCTCTCTCTCTGCCTCTCTCTCTCTCTTTCCCTCTCTCTCTCTCCTTCCCTCTATCTATCTATCTCTCGCTATCTCCCTCTCTCACACACACAGTGTTCAGTCTGGTTAAATTAGGCTAGCTCTTCATGTGGGTATAAATCAAGTAAGGAGAGTAGTACTAGTACTACCAGGCTACCAGGTTACCAGGTTACCAGGTTACCAGACAACCAAGTTACCAGGCTACCAGGCTACCAGGCTAACAGGTTACCAGGCTAACAGGTTACCAGGCTACCAGGCTACCAGGTTACCAGACTACCAGGTTACCAGACTACCAGGCTACCAGGTTACCAGGCTACCAGGCTACCAGGTTACCAGGTTACCAGACAACCAAGTTACCAGGCTACCAGGCTACCAGGCTAACAGGTTAACAGGTTACCAGGCTAACAGGTTACCAGGCTAACAGGTTACCAGGCTAACAGGTTACCAGGCTACCAGGCTACCAGGTTACCAGACTACCAGGTTACCAGACTACCAGGCTACCAGGTTACCAGGCTACCAGACTACCAGGTTACCAGGCTACCAGACAACCAGGTTACCAGGCTACCAGGCTAACAGGTTAACAGGCTAACAGGTTACCAGGCTACCAGGCTACCAGACTACCAGGCTACCAGGCTAAGCTACTGGTTTTCTCCCCCCCAAAGGAAAAGCCTCTGATATCTGATTAGTTCAAAGACTTTCATCATGGAGATAAGATAATACCTTATCATCTGTGACATGGGGTAACTTATCGTAGTATGAACATTTCAAAACCACATAACACCCCTTTGCTTTATGCTCATTCAAAAATGAAAATGGATTGTACGGATAAAGATGAGTAACGTTGCGCTATTACAGCCTACTATGTTATTACGATGATATAAAGTTAAATTATTTATAAAGTGGGTCTATTCGCAAAATGTTAAGATAATGCAGTGTCTTTCAATTACTGTAACATTATCCCATATAACGTCGTGTTATTCCCATGTTATTATTAGCCCACTATCTATATATTTGTTTTTAACGTAAAAAAAAAAAAAAACTACCTTTGAAATATGTTTGAGATTAAATAGAAAACCACATGCCATTCGATTTTTGAAGAGATGGGATCCGTGAAATCTCAATAGACAAGAAAAAAAACAAAAGTTTTCCCATCACCAAACGTTTTAGCATGATTTTTTTTGCCAGTGAGGCTACTGGTCCCCTGTCCTGGATATCTAGAGCAGGTTCATCTGTTACAAACTGCCCCAGTCTCTACAGCTCTCAAGAACATCATCTAATTTAAGGTCAAGCCATTTCAAACGGACAAAAACGAGCACCGGTTCAAGGGACGACTACATACACCCACAACATTTCAAAACGGATCCCGGGCCAAATCCAATGTTGTTTTTGCCCTGTAGGCTACGTCGCGTGCACTCGCTGATACAAATCAGGTTTTGATTGGCTAAACAAACTGTCATTTGACAGCGATCAATTGAAACACTGCCTACGCATTTTAGTCACGAGCTATATGGATTGTTAGGAGTTAAATAGGCTCCTGAGGGGTAATACTGTAACAAGACTTTAAATGATTGTGACAAATAAAATATAAATCATGTCACTAATGGAAATATAAAACCTTATAGTTCCCACTAAACACATTGAAATGAATTAATCACAACATATAAAACACAAATCATTAGACCAAAGACAGGTCTAATTAAATCCAAACATAATCCACTCGTAGAATCAAAGGTTAAATCTGAGAGATTAAGAGAATATATTGGATTTTAATTACAAAAAACTCGAACGCAGATTTTTTAGATTAGCCTCGTGTCAAGTTAAACCGCTGACTGTTCAGTTCTTATCAACAGACGCCGTGATGACAAGAGAAGAACGGGAGCTTGGTCTAGGGCGTCAGGTAGCGTAGCGGTTAAGAGCGTAGGGCCAGTAACCGAAACGACTTCTGGTTTGAGTCTCCAAGCCGACTGGGTGGAAAACCCTGTCGATGTCCCCTTGAGCAAGGCACTTGACCCTACTTGCTCATGTAAATCGCTCTGATTTAAAGCGCGTCTGCTAAATGACATACATGTTTTAAAATTTACTCAATACACTAAAACTGTTTTAAATATAATCTCAATTAATAAAATATTTGATAAATTGGTATGCTATTTAGGCTGTAATTGTATGTTCCTTTTTAAAATCAGAGATGTTTTTGTGTAAAATGAAGATACAACGACGGGCCCCCGGAGAACTAATGGGCTCACGATGATGCCTGCGGCAAGAGGAATAGCCTCCGCTAAATAAGAGTCCGGTTGACAGTTCCGGCGTTTAAAACACATAACACATTGTTCGGCTGTCACTATGCGTCGTTGACTATATGACTGTCTGTAAGGGATAAACATCTTCATGTGTTAACACGGAGATTTTTGACTTGATAGCCTAATCTAAAACATATGGTGACAGACCGAAAGGGGCTTCAATCCACGTCCAAACTAGACTTATAATCATGAGGACTAGACGAGCGTTTCTCTACAATGTATAGGGAAACACATCACTATCTTCTTATTGTCCTAAGGCTTTAGTGTAAAATAGTTATGTAGCCTATTTATGTCAGTTTTAGTCATGTTTCAAATCACACGTTTGCGTGAACATTTGTACATGTTTTGGTTGTTGTAGTAGGGCGGCAAAAGCCCAAATGTATCGCTCCGGGAAAAAACTTACCTTCTTCCCCGATAACTATTTGTGGTAAACACACCGCCAGTAAACATCCACAGAGCCACGGTAATATATCCATTTTCGGAGGTGAAGTTTCACCCTTCCCCAATCCCGGAGAGAAGAACTCGCCGTGAAAGTCTTCTTCCTCGTGCAAAACTGTTTTCTCCGCTCACGAGTAACACGCGTCTCCACCGGGAAGACGTCGGTCTGTGGTTGAGGTGTTCAACACAACGGCGATATCAATTCCCCCTCGCTTAACACTTCTTTTGTTTCTTCTTATTTAAAATGAATAATATTTTTTGCCCCGTTATTTCAATTTAATAATTTAGAAGATTCAAAACTATTGTGGCCACTGCGGCGTTCAGAATCACGGAGAGAAAAAGGACACAATGTCATCCAGATAATATTCAAAAAACAAAGAAATTATGGACCTGTTAAAATTAAAATAAAAAATCTGTATGAATTCATTCATAAATCCGTAGCGGTTTTTAGTCCACGGAATTGATGCTTTCGCTCGCTGATATCTGAAGTGAGTGTTTTGGTTGTCTCCAAACCAGTGAGAAGATATTTATTTTGTATTTCCTTTGGACTTTCTTCCTCCGGCGCATTTACTTGTCCCAAAAAATTTAAACGAAAAGAAAACACAAAAACAAAAAAAAACACAAATCTAAACGAAATAGTCCATTTGTTCAAGGCTCGTACGTAAAAACGATCTTTCATAGAATGCAAACCAAAACGTTCCGTATTGCCGTTATTGCCCAGTGCTCTATAATCTAGACGTAACTCTCCGTTCTCTCTCCGTTCTCTCTCCGCTGTCCAGGCACACAGCTCCTTCCCTCTGCTCTACTCGGGAGTATTCTGGCTTGAGTTTTGAAGGCTCCGTCTTCCAGCAGCGAGAGCGCAGGCAGCCAGCATGTGTATGTAATAACGTTAGAGCGGAGCAGCTATCACATTACAGTCAGCACCTCGACCCGCCTCCCCACAGCCGCTGATTAAAGAGGACCACTCACTGCCCGCTGCAGCTTTCTTTCTTTAAGTTATAAAAAAGACGGACAAGGAACTGGAAAAATAGAAGCGGTGCACACACACACACACACACACACACACACACACACACACAGTCTCATGCCTCATGGGTCGTGAAACACCATGTTGGTGGCTTCATGCAGTAACCACTGGCTGGTTGGTTAAAAAAAGAAGGCCTAGTATTTCTAGAGAGCGGTGGACAAGACACGTATATGCTTAGATATAAATTCTCTATTCTTAGAAAAGAGGAATAGGGCGTTATACCGCCCGCTAGCCACCACTGTCATAGGATTACCAAACAGTTATTCAAAATCATAAGGGAAGTACGGAGATATAACGATGTCAGCAAAAAAAAAAAACACTGAGACGGAGAAAAACATTTATGATAACCTATGAGTTACAAAGTCATTCGGAGTCATTAGTGTCCACTCAAAGAAGAAAAACAAATCATTTTTAGGACACAAACCATTGTATTTGTATGAAATACAGTAGTACTGTACTGTGAAGATGCCGACATTGTGTTACTGCAGTAGTGATAGCTTGGCATGCCAGCTCAGGCAGCGGTAATGTGGTAATGTGTGGCTGCGCTGGTGATTTTAACGCACCACCCCCCTGACAGCATGCCATGTACAGTAGCGTAACAAGGGGATGATAGACTCTAAATAATCAGAATAAGGTGGAAAAAAACAATAAAACAGAACAGGGCTACACAACAACGACAAAAAAAACCTGTCATGAAAGAGACAGAAAGATAGACTAAAGATATATGCCAGATTACAATCAAAACCTCATCTCTTCTATAGGGCTATAAAACACTCACATGTACATACGTCTCACACAGGAGGAGTCGGGACATATGGAACGTAAAACCAGAAGAGATGAGGAGTCGGGACATATGGAACGTAAAACCAGAAGAGATGAGGAGTCGGGACATATGGAACGTAAAACCAGAAGAGATGAGGAGTCGGGACATATGGAACGTCAAACCAGAAGAGATGAGGAGTCGGGACATATGGAACGTAAAACCAGAAGAGATGAGGAGTCGGGACATATGGAACGTAAAACCAGAAGAGATGAGGAGTCGGGACATATGGAGCGTAAAACCAGAAGAGATGAGGAGTCGGGACATATGGAACGTAAAACCAGAAGAGATGAGGAGTCGGGACATATGGAACGTAAAACCAGAAGAGATGAGAAACGTTGTATCAATTCAACCATAAGAGTGAGAAAGCTGAGAAAAAGTGAAATCCATTTGGGAGTAGTAGGATGGGAGAAAAGTCCCTCGCGGCCACATTGAACACATCAAAGCTTCTTCTCTACATCCATCCAGTTAGGAAAACCAATCGTTCCCAGAGCCTACCCGCTACTCGCTCCATAACGTACCCACCCTGGACCCACCCAGGCCTGCCCCGGCTTGGGTTCTCCAACCCACCACACCACCAGCACTAACTACAGACATTTACTCTTGGTGGAGGATTTATAATGACACAGCTATACTCTGCAGCAGCCAGCTCCTTAGATACACATCTTCTCAGAAACAGAGGGTCTGGTCCAAAGTAGTGCACTATATAGGGAATAGGGCCTCTGGTTCAAAGTAGTGCACTATATAGGGAATAGGGTGCCATTTTAGCCTGAACAGACCTGGTCAAAAGTAATGCACTACATAGGGAACAGGGTTCCATAGGGCTCTGGTCTAAAGTAGTGCACTACATAGGGAATAGGGTGCCTTTATAAGACTTAGGGGAGAACACGTTAGCTGAGGTTTTCAAATCAAATCAAATTTAATGCGCCAAATACAAACAAGTGTAGACTTTATCGTGAAATGTTTACTTACAAGCCCTTAATTAATCAACAATGTAGTTTGCAGAAAACAGAGTTAAGAAAATGTTTACTAAATAAACAAAAGTAAAAAAAATAAATAAAAAAAAGTTACAATCAAATAACAATAATGAGTCTATATACAGGGAGGTACCGAGTCAATGTGCGGGGGGTACAGGTTAGTCCAGGTAATTGAGGTAATATGTATATGTAGGTAGGGGTAAAGGGACTATGTATTGATAACAAACAGCGAGTAGCAGCAGTGTAGAAAAAGAGGGGGGGGGGGCAATGTAAAAAGTCCGGTAGCCATTTGATTAGTTGTTCAGCAGTCTTATGGCTTGGGGGTAGAAGCTGTTCAGGAACCTTTTGGACCTTTTCAGCACATGGTGGACAGATTTCATGTCTACTACATTCCCCCAGGCTGCAGCCCCTACCTCCAGCTACTACTACAGCCCCCCAGGCTGCAGCCCCTACCTCCAGCTACTACTACATTCCCCCAGGCTGCAGCCCCTACCTCCAGCTACTACTACATCCCCCCAGGCTAGCAGCCCCTACCTCCAGCTACTACTACAGACCCCCAGGCTGCAGCCCCTACCTCCAGCTACTACTACATTCCCCCAGGCTGCAGCCCCTACCTCCAGCTACTACTACAGCCCCCTAGGCTGGCAGCCCCTACCTCCAGCTACTACTACAGACCCCCAGGCTGCAGCCCCTACCTCCAGCTACTACTACAGACCCCCAGGCTAGCAGCCCCTACCTCCAGCTACTACTACATTCCCCCAGGCTGCAGCCCCTACCTCCAGCTACTACTACAGCCCCCCAGGCTGCAGCCCCTACCTCCAGCTACTACTACAGCCCCCCAGGCTGCAGCCCCTACCTCCAGCTACTACTACAGCTCCCCAGGCTAGCAGCCCCTACCTCCAGCTACTACTACAGACCCCCAGGCTAGCAGCCCCTACCTCCAGCTACTACTACAGCTCCCCAGGCTAGCAGCCCCTACCTCCAGCTACTACTACAGCTCCCCAGGCTGCAGCCCCTACCTCCAGCTACTACTACAGCTCCCCAGGCTGCAGCCCCTACCTCCAGCTACTACTACAGCTCCCTAGGCTGCAGCCCCTACCTCCAGCTACTACTACAGCTCCCCAGGCTGCAGCCCCTACCTCCAGCTACTACTACATCCCCCTAGGCTGGCAGCCCCTACCTCCAGCTACTACTACAGACCCCCAGGCTGCAGCCCCTACCTCCAGCTACTACTACAGCTCCCCAGGCTAGCAGCCCCTACCTCCAGCTACTACTACAGACCCCCAGGCTAGCAGCCCCTACCTCCAGCTACTACTACAGCTCCCCAGGCTAGCAGCCCCTACCTCCAGCTACTACTACAGCTCCCCAGGCTGCAGCCCCTACCTCCACCTACTGCTACAGACCCCCAGGCTGCAGCCCCTACCTCCAGCTACTACTACAGCCCCCCAGGCTGCAGCCCCTACCTCCAGCTACTACTACACTACAGCCCCCTAGGCTGGCAGCCCCTACCTCCAGCTACTGCTACAGACCCCCCAGGCTGGAAGCCCCTACCTCCAACTACTGCTGCAGACCCCCAGGCTAGAAGCCCCTACCTCCAGCTACTACTACACTACAGCCCCCCAGGCTGCAGCCCCTACCTCCAGCTACTACTACACTACAGCCCCCCAGAATGGCAGCCCCTACCTCCAGCTACTACTACACTACAGCCCCCCAGGCTGGCAGCCCCTACCTCCAGCTACTGTTACAGACCCCCAGGCTGCAGCCCCTACCTCCAGCTACTGTTACAGACCCCCAGGCTGCAGCCCCTACCTCCAGCTACTACTACAGACCCCCAGGCTGCAGCCCCTACCTCCAGCTACTACTACATCCCCCTAGGCTGGCAGCCCCTACCTCCAGCTACTACTACAGACCCCCAGGCTGCAGCCCCTACCTCCAGCTACTACTACATCCCCCTAGGCTGGCAGCCCCTACCTCCAGCTACTACTACATCCCCCTAGGCTGGCAGCCCCTACCTCCAGCTACTACTACATCCCCCTAGGCTGGCAGCCCCTACCTCCAGCTACTACTACAGCTCCCCAGGCTGCAGCCCCTACCTCCAGCTACTACTACAGCTCCCTAGGCTGCAGCCCCTACCTCCAGCTACTACTACATTCCCCCAGGCTGCAGCCCCTACCTCCAGCTACTACTACAGCCCCCCAGGCTGCAGCCCCTACCTCCAGCTACTACTACAGACCCCCAGGCTGCAGCCACTACCTCCAGCTACTACTACAGCCCCCCAGGCTGCAGCCCCTACCTCCAGCTACTACTACATCCCCCCCAGGCTAGCAGCCCCTACCTCCAGCTACTACTACAGACCCCCAGGCTGCAGCCCCTACCTCCAGCTACTACTACATTCCCCCAGGCTGCAGCCCCTACCTCCAGCTACTACTACAGCCCCGTAGGCTGGCAGCCCCTACCTCCAGCTACTACTACAGACCCCCAGGCTGCAGCCCCTACCTCCAGCTACTACTACAGACCCCCAGGCTAGCAGCCCCTACCTCCAGCTACTACTACATTCCCCCAGGCTGCAGCCCCTACCTCCAGCTACTACTACAGCCCCCCAGGCTGCAGCCCCTACCTCCAGCTACTACTACAGACCCCCAGGCTGCAGCCCCTACCTCCAGCTACTACTACAGACCCCCAGGCTGCAGCCCCTACCTCCAGCTACTACTACAGCCCCCCAGGCTGCAGCCCCTACCTCCAGCTACTACTACAGCCCCCCAGGCTGCAGCCCCTACCTCCAGCTACTACTACAGCTCCCCAGGCTAGCAGCCCCTACCTCCAGCTACTACTACACTACAGCCCCCCAGAATGGCAGCCCCTACCTCCAGCTACTACTACACTACAGCCCCCCAGGCTGGCAGCCCCTACCTCCAGCTACTGTTACAGACCCCCAGGCTGCAGCCCCTACCTCCAGCTACTGTTACAGACCCCCAGGCTGCAGCCCCTACCTCCAGCTACTACTACAGCCCCCCAGGCTGCAGCCCCTACCTCCAGCTACTACTACATCCCCCTAGGCTGGCAGCCCCTACCTCCAGCTACTACTACAGACCCCCAGGCTGCAGCCCCTACCTCCAGCTACTACTACATCCCCCTAGGCTGGCAGCCCCTACCTCCAGCTACTACTACATCCCCCTAGGCTGGCAGCCCCTACCTCCAGCTACTACTACATCCCCCTAGGCTGGCAGCCCCTACCTCCAGCTACTACTACAGACCCCCAGGCTGCAGCCCCTACCTCCAGCTACTACTACAGCTCCCCAGGCTGGCAGCCCCTACCTCCAGCTACTACTACAGCCCCCCAGGCTGCAGCCCCTACCTCCAGCTACTACTACATCCCCCTAGGCTGGCAGCCCCTACCTCCAGCTACTACTACATCCCCCTAGGCTGGCAGCCCCTACCTCCAGCTACTACTACAGACCCCCAGGCTGCAGCCCCTACCTCCAGCTACTGTTACAGACCCCCAGGCTGCAGCCCCTACCTCCACCTACTGCTACAGCCCCCCAGGCTGGCAGCCCCTACCTCCAGCTACTGCTACGGAAAGTTCTGGAGGTAATTTACAGATAAACACTCAGATCCAATTACCTGGACTAAGCAGGGGGTGGTGCTCCCTGCTGGACATGCCTCTGGAGCTCTGCTGTTGGCAGGCTGTGGGCTGTGGGGTCCTGAGCTCATTGCCTCCGTGTCTGGCTCCCAGATCGTATCTCCCTGGAAAACAGTGGCAAGTGTTACACAGTTGGACTATCGTAGCTAAATAAATGACAAGAATGAAAATGGCAAGGCTCTCTGGAGGAAAACCTGGCCTGGTATGGGTCTGTGTGGAGTTAACTGGTGGTGAGGAAAGGAAACTGCCAAGGAGATAGCTAGTGATAGGTAGTGGAGATAGCTGGTGATAGCTAGTGGTAGGTAGTGGAGATAGCTAGTGATAGCTAGTGGAGATAGCTAGTGATAGGTAGTGGTAGGTAGTGGAGATAGCTAGTGATAGCTAGTGGTAGGTAGTGGAGATAGCTAGTGATAGGTAGTGATAGGTAGTGGAGATAGCTAGTGATAGCTAGTGGTAGGTAGTGGAGATAGCTAGTGATAGGTAGTGGTAGGTAGTGGAGATAGCTAGTGATAGCTAGTGGTAGGTAGTGGAGATAGCTGGTGATAGGTAGTGGAGATAGCTAGTGATAGCTAGTCGTAGGTAGTGGAGATAGCTAGTGATAGCTAGTGGTAGGTAGTGGAGATAGCTAGTGATAGCTAGTGGTAGGTAGTGGAGATAGCTAGTGATAGCTAGTGGTAGGTAGTGGAGATAGCTAGTGATAGGTAGTGGTAGGTAGTGGAGATAGCTAGTGATAGCTAGTCATAGGTAGTGGAGATAGCTAGTGATAGCTAGTAGTAGGTAGTGGAGATAGCTAGTGATAGGTAGTGGTAGGTAGTGGAGATAGCTAGTGATAGCTAGTGGTAGGTAGTGGAGATAGCTAGTGATAGCTAGTGGTAGGTAGTGGAGATAGCTAGTGATAGGTAGTGGTAGGTAGTGGAGATAGCTAGTGATAGCTAGTC